>NC_056736.1:452908036-453082564 GCF_019279795.1 Protopterus annectens
ACACAGAAAACAAAACCAGCACTTTCAAATTAAATTTGATATTTTTTTAATCCAAAGTTTAGTCAAGGCAAATTGCCACAACATTCAATAATGTCAATTTCCACACACCCAGTAATTAGGGTTTCGCCAAGGCTTTCTCAATCTATGCATATAAAAATAATTGGAGGGGGTGGAGACTTACTTCCATGTTGGGGATGCTTAAAGAGGCTTGCTTCCTGAAAAAAAAAAGTTGCTTGTGACCTTGTAAACATTGCTGCTTTGACCTCCAAAAGTTTTCATTGTCTTGAGGTAGAATATTCGCCAGCTGATTAAACAAGATGCGATTATTCATGGTTGATCTGCCCACCAGACTGTAAGTATTTCAGACTGGTAATAAGGTGTTTACATCTACATTCTTCTAACACATGATTGGGAACACCAGGAATTCCATTTATAGAAAATTTTACTTTGAGCAGCATTATGAAAGAATTGAATAACATGTCTCTCCATTTGGTTATTTCTGTGTACTTCAAATAGCAATCCACACAGACAAGAATGTGAGAATCTTTGAAATGAAACAAATTGATAGGTTGTTTTTGTAATGGCATTTCTGAAAGTTTAGGTGGTATCATTTCTTCTTTCATGCTATTTCTGTGAAACATGTTATGCATGATTCTGCTTTATTGTCATTTTGATCTGGGGAGACATTTAGCATGCAAAACATAATATCCCACGCTCTCTACTTACACTTTACTATTCCAAGATGCACTTCATGGATTCTTTGCCATATATTATTTTAAAATTGATTTGTCTTGATTATTCTATCTGATTTGAAAAAAAAAAAACACCTTGCATGCAGGTCTGTATCTGCGTGTTACTTTTTTGGTTCATTCTTTGATCATTATGTCTTTCAGCAATTAATTTCTGGTAGAGAGGGAACTATAGATATCTCTTATAAGCCATGATTCAGCAAGCATTTTCTAGACTCTTTTTAAGTGAGTAGTACATCTGCAATGTGCATCCCCTTCTAGTTTGTACAAATTTTAGGGCACATTTTTCTACAGTCAGCATCATTCTTTGAAGATGCAACAGTGCTTTATGTAGCAGCCCTAGAAAAATACTCTAATAGCTTATGATCCATTTCTTTGCAAACTTGACTCCCATGAACACACATAATTTTCAGTCATACACTACAGATAGAAATTCATTCTCAGACTGATCATATTTCAATTTGGCCTCTTTCAGATCTCTGGAACCACAGGCGATTGGTTGTCTCTCTTTTAGCTACAGCTCTGCTGCACTAGATTGACTGGCATCCACTAATGTAAAGAAATCTGTTGCATCAAAATTTTCTAAGAGGTGGAGATTCTGTAAACAGTTTATTTTGCATTGTGAACCTTTTCTCCTGTTCCTGCTCACCGTCTTACTCTCAAAGACATAGACACTCTTAATAAGTTTGGAATAAATTTAGATAAACACTGAACCATGCCAAGAAATTTTAGTAATGGAATAAGTCTCCTGAACATTCACGTTGAAAAGACCCACTTTCGAATGGTCACAGTGCAATCAATTCTTCCATGTCTGCAGAAAAATTACTGGATGTGCTCTACATATCTTCAGGATGCTTAATTTCATGTAAAGATAGAAAAGGAATCCAGGAGATTCCTACACTTCAGCTTCAGAGCCAGACATTTTCAGTTCAGAGCCCTGGCATTCAGTTTTACCACAGCCCCCAGCATGGCTACCAAATGCATAGCATAGTAGCAGCTCATCTATGACTACAGGAATTCTGAGTTTTCCCATATCTAGATGACTGACTCCTGGCTGCCTTGTCTAGGAAGTCCTTTCTTCAGACAAAGGATCATCTTCTTCAGCTTTGTACATCTCTAGGGATCATGGTAAATCTAGCAAAATCCAATCTGCTAAACCTCTCAGTGCACAGTTTTTCTTGGGTTGCCTTCAGGACACAACAATTCCACTGATCTCTCTTCCATCAAACCCTCCAAAGCTAGTTATGAAAATAAAATTGCCAAAGATTCCAAAGACCACCACAAGGCATTCTATAACTATGTCAAGAATCTAAATGGCAATGCTCAGATCTGCTCTGAGCTACAACAGAATGGCATTAAATATACTGATCCCTAGGATATTGCCAATATCCTGGCAGATCAATTCATTGCCAACTTCACCCCCTCTCACTCCCTAAACAGCACATCTCAATACCAGAAGATTGCCAAATTCTGGTAATAATGGCCACACAGGTAAAAAACGCACTCTCCAAAGCTAAGAATACAGCATCCATGAGACCAGATGACATCCCGGACTGTGTACTACATGAACTACAAAATGAACTAGCACCTCACCTAAGTGTCATATTTAATTATAGCCTCACCTCAGGCTTCGTGCCCACTGAGAGGCGCACAGCTACAGTTATCCCACTCCACAAGGGGGGATCCACCTTGGATCCCAGGAACTACCACCCCATCAGTCTGACAAGCCTGATCTGCAAAGCCATGGAACGTATTATCATGGAACTTATAAACAAAGACATTGGCAACCTTCAAACACTGGGCCCCACCCAGTTTGGGTCAGTGAAGGGCCGATCTTGTGTCCTGAACCTGATTGACTTCTTCAAATCAGTCTCCAGAGTAGTGGATGAGGGTAAGGTGGTCCACACAGCCTATCTGGACCTCGCCAAGGCCTTTGACACCATCCTCCACTCTGAAATCATAGACAGACTTATTATGCTTGGCATTAAACTCTACATCACTCAATCAGTTACCAACTGGCTTACTGGCAGAACCCACACTGTAAAAGTTGCTGACTCCAAATCCAGCTCCAGACAAGTGACAAGTGGAGTACCACAGGGTTCAGTCCTGGGACTGCCCTTGTTTGGCATCTACTTCTCTGAAGTACAGGCCAACACTAAGGGACTCTTGCTAACAAAGTTTGCAGATGACTGCAAACTGAGAGCCATTACTGAATCCCCAAATGATGTGGATACTCTACAAAAGGGCTCTACAGAAACAGATGCTTGGTGCCAGAGCCATGGATTACCACAAAGATGGCAGTACACTAAACACCAAAAGTGTGATAAGAGACTCAGGGACACAGGTGGACAGTGGTCTCAACTTCAATAGCCACATCGCCACAGCAGTCAAGAAATCCTTCTTTGTGGCACACTTCATCACTAAGGGCTTTTCATCCAGAAAAAAGGAGGTCATTGTCCCACTGTACTCATCCCTCATTAGACCCATTATAGAATACAATGCCCCATTTGGTATGTACCTCTCAAGACATCTGCAACAACTGGAAAGGCCGCAGAAATACCTCACTAAAAGAATCACAGGCCTAAAGCAGATGCCCTACACTGACTGCCTTAAAAAACTCCAGCTATACTCTGTCGAATATCATCTATTCTGAGGTGATCTCTGCTTAACATACAAGGCCATGTCAAACTCAGAGCTGTTGGGCATGCTACACTTAAAGAAATCCCAATCCTTCAGAGCCACAAGCTCCAGGGATTTAAACCTTGTTATCACAATAAACAAAACATGCTGGAGGGCTAGGTTCCTGAATCAGAGACTCCCCAGACTCTGGAATAGACTGCCCATACATGTCAAGCAGAGTGCCTCTTTGGCCCTCTTTAACAGGAACCTTGACAATTGGATGGGAGTAAGGAAATTCACCCCAGGGATCACGTCAGTCGCCCTGCTAGACAGGGGTCCTGGGAAGTAAATAGTGTGGGAAGAAATAGCCAGGGAATTGTTATGGCTAGGCTTGTATAGGTCCTAGGGCTGATAGCCTAGCACCAACCTATGAACCAAAAGACAGAATCATCTCATTTCATCTTCCAGCAAGGTTAATACTGAGACCATTAAAATTAATGGCAGCATTGATTCCTATGATACAGTTCGCCTATTACTACATGAGGATTCTGCAATGGTTATTTCAGTCAGAGTGCTTATAGAAGTACAATCCCCTGTCTGTTCCCATACAAATAACTCAGTCATGTTGACTACCCGATGGCTTCAATTTCCTCTGATAGCTGCAGGCATCCCTTTCAAGTTCCTCCACCTGTAGCCATTGCAACCATGGATGCATCCTCCCTTGGGTGGAGGGGGCATTGTGAAGGAAGAATATCTCAATGTTCATGGTCCAGTTCAAAAGCTTGTCTTCGCATCAATGTCCTAGAGATGAGGGCAGTTCTCCTTGTATTGCAGAAATTACAGGACTGGCTTCCTCTAGGGGTGACAAATATTCAGATGGACAACATGTCAGTAGTCTGGTACATAAACAGGAAAGGGAGAACCAGATTGGTATGGCAATGGGCAATGACCTCTCACAATTTTCTGACTGCAACACACAGCCCTAGAAGGTTCAATGACCTTGTGGGCAGGTTGAGCAGAAATCATCTTCCTCACAAGTGATCCCTACATTCAGCAGTAGCAAAGGACATTTTCAACCACTGGGGCAAATTGTACTGTGATCTGTTTGCAACCCCATGGAACAGCAAAGTAATTACTTCACCATCCTCCCTCATCAAGGATTGAACCCCAGACACTGTCTGTCCACTCCTTGGCCTCCAGGGCTTTCCCATGCATATCCCCTTATTCTTCTCATGACCAAGTTCATACATACAAAAATGCATTAAATATGTCTTAGTATTTTTATTATTAATGCATTTTTATTGCCTGTATTTTCATTGCCTGTATTTTTAATGTCTGCATTTTCTCTATGTAACTTGGTAATGAAAGGGTTACTTGTTGCTAATTAGAAATGACTAGTTATAGGCTGTTTTAAATCTATGGGAGGTTATTAGTATGAGTTTCATGGCTGTTTTTTCATTAAGGTCTGAGGAAGCAAACTTACTGTTTGTGAAAGTGTTTACCTACTAAACATTTTTAAGAAAGACTGAATTTTGAACATTTGGAGACTCTGCTGTGAGCTGCTGGAAGTGGATTTTGCTGTTTTATATATATATAGATTCCATTCAGAATCTTGAACTACTGAAATCCCGAATTTCAGCCCGAGACCAGAGAGGCAAAAGTTTTGGGTAGGGGCTTTAGTGTGTGTCCGTGTGTTTTGTTAGTGTGATGTGTGTGTGCGAGGGGAACATAGTTTGTGTAGTGGTGTTTTGTGTGTTTGTCTGTGTAGTGCGACCTCTGAGTTAGTATATTTAAGTGGGGGGGTGCAGGGGGGCCTGCCCCCCTGTTTGTATGTCAGGTAGGTGTTTGTTTATGTGTAGGAAGGTGTATGTTTGTGTCTGTGTGTGCAGTATGTTTTTTGTATAGAAGTCGCGATTTTAAAATTCGCGCTTCTGGGGTTTCGGGTTTATGGATTTTCGGCTTTGTGGTCTTGAGATACTGAAATTTGACATTTCAGTATTTTGAGATTATGAAGTGAATCCATATATATGTTGTTGTCTTTCGGCTTTTTCCCGGTTAGGGGTCGCCACAGTGGAATTCCGGTCCGCTAATGATTGGCAGTAGATTTTGATGAACGCCGAGGTGCCAGTTCGACGTTCAACCTTCAACGAAGGCAAGCCCATTTACGCATGTCTTTCGAACGCCCACCCAACCGCGGGGAGGACATGCAGACTCCACACAGAACGCACTCCCCACACTCCAGCAGAGAATTGAACAGGAGAACCTCTTGCTGTGAGGCAACAACGCTATCACTGCACCACACACACACACACACACACACACACACACACACACACACACACACACACACATATATATATATATATATATATATATATATATATATATATATATGTGGGTATTTCATTTTTTCTATCATGTTATTTATTTACTTCATTGAACAAGTTAGTTCCATTTTGCTATTGGCTTCTTTTCATGGGAGATCTGAGGTGGTATTATTCAACTATAGGAAATTTGTCCAGGGCATTGGAAAACTTCCTCTATTCTTTGCAGGTGTTGTCAGATCTTTTACATGCATTTAAGTGCCCATTAACTCAAGCAGAAGGGACCTCAGTTAAATGTTTCATGTGAAGGATGACACACTCAGGAGTGCAACACCCTCCTTATGCTGCACAGCAATCTCACTAGTCTGTCTACCTGATGTGGGAATAGAACCCCCAGCTTTCTGCAACAAAGGTGGGTGTGCTACCTATTGTGCCACTGTTATTTTATCATTATATTGTCATCATGTCTGCTTTTAAAATTTATCTGATTGTCCAGTGGCTCTGGAATACTCAAAAATGTATTGTTTCACATACTACCTGCAAGAAATGACCAATTGGCTTGGCTTCAGCACTGCCACCAAGTCACACTGCAGCAGCCTCTAAAGTCATTTTGCATGCATATCAACAAAGAACACAGAAACTGAGATAAGGCTCCATTTCCAATGCATCTGTAGGGTTCCTATTAAATGACTGAAGACGCATTCTTTCGAATGCATCTTAGTCGAACTTGAAAAGATGAAAAGGCAAAATGACAAAGCGGCATATAAGTGAATTCATTCCCTGGGAAAGAAATCACTTGGCCGCGTCCGTTACTTTGCCGTTGTCGTCACGGTAGTGCGATCTTGGAGTTGATATATTTAAGTAGGGGGGTGTCATGGAGTGTGGGGGTGAAGCCCTCCCTCTTTATGTTATGTTTTAAGTGTTTTTTATTGTTTTTTGTTTTGTTTTGTTTTTTTGGAACAGCGATTTTTTTTTTCCCCTTGGAAAAAAATTGCTGTTCTAAGCGTTCGAGTTTGTAAGCTTTCACTTACATGGGGTTGATAAATCATCATTCTCTTTTCTAAGCATTCAATGATTTAATATAGACCCCCTTCTGTATACCATGTGATATATTTGGGTTAATTTTCCATATTTTTCTAGACCATGACAAGTGTTTAAATAATAAACCACTGTAGTGCTGAATGGATATGTGTGTGCTGTTTCTTTACTAGCAATACACAGAACTGATGAAGAAGCAACTCACAAGACAAATATTCATTCATTCACTTTATGGATTTCTTAATGAGGTAGCAACTAATAAATGCATTATACATTATGATCTATCATGTTGTACATATGACTTCCACCGTAACATTCTTATGCTGTTAACAACAAATAACATAAATCCATTTTCAGCTCCTTTAACAGCAAACCACCCATTAATCAAAGATCCCTAATCTACAAATGCTGGTCCCATCACAGTTTGTCTTTGTTAAAGGAAGGTCATACCTATTAAATATGGTAGACTTTTTTGAGAGGGCCACTGCAGCATTGGGTGAAGGTAAGACTGTGCAGACAGCTTACCTCAAACTGGCCAAGGCTTTTGATATAATACCCCACTCAGGCATTATACACAAGCTCACTAATTTAAGTATAAACCTTTTTATTACCCGCTGGATAGCCAACTGGCTCACTGATAGGACCCAAGAGGTCAAACTAAGTGAGACCACCTCCACCAACAGGCCAGTCACTAGTGGAGTCCCCCAGGAATCTGTACTGGGCCCACTCCTTTTTGGCATCTATTTCTCTCAAATAGAATCAAATGCTGAAGGTTTATGACTGACTAAGTTTGCAAATGATTGCAAGTTTGGGGTTATCGTCAACTCCCCTGCAGGCGCTAGCATTCATCAAAAAGGTCTATCTTTGTCTAACAAATGGTGCCAAAGCCATGGTCTTAAACTCAATCCTAAGAAATGCATAATTATATACTTTGGGATGTCAACCATACTGGCAAATTACTATGTTGATAATACACCCCTAAGTGTCAACCCAGTGGTCAGATATCTGGGTACGCACATAGACAGTAGCCTTATCTTCGACCACCATGTGGCCTCAGTGATGAGGAAATCCTTTTATGTTGCAAAACTTATAAGTAAGGGCATGGCATCTAGGTCCAAAGAGGTCATTATCTCACTCTACTCTACCCTTATTAGACCAATCATAGAGTACAATGCTCTCTTTGGTATGTACCTGACCAGGCATATGCAACCTCTAGAGTGACCTCAGAGGTTTCTTACAAAAATAATACAAATTGTAACAAACTTGCCTTATGCAGAGCACCTTAAAGTCCTTCCCTCTACTCAGTCTCCTATAGATTGCTGAGAGGTGATCTATGCCTTGCTTACAAAGCATCCGCAAATCCCACACTTATGAATCTCCTACATATTTGTACTCAGAGTACCAGAAATACAAGGTCTAGGGACCTGTATTTTGTCTGTGACTTAAGCAGGACATGCTGGAGAGACAAATATGTGTCCCAGAGACTGCTCCTCCTATGGAACAGGCTTCCCATCCACGTGGAGTTGAGTTTGTCTATTACCTAGCACAACCTAACCCAGTGGATGAGGAACAGGAAATTTACACTGGGCCTGGCACCCATGTCTCTTATGGACAGATGTAGCTTATAAATGCCTGGCTCTCAATATCCTATTTGGATACAGGACATCATTAGTCTTTGGGGAAAAAATTTGGCTAGGATTAGAAAGGCCCCCCATGTCATTAACCTAGTAACCATCTATGAATCTATGAATCTCAACTCTGACCACAAATCAGATCAACAATACCCAACATCTATGACAACATAGAGAAAATCAAAATGCCTCTTTTGTATTCAAGCTATAGTAAATAAGAAAGGCAATGAAATGGAAAAAATAGTTCAGTAAGTTAAGGGAATCCACAGAATCTGGTGGATATGATATAAATATTTAAATACCACAAGGAAACCTATATGTTCCAAAAAGTTATACTTAAAAAAGAGGTAAGAGAACAAAAGGATACAATCAGAGATAAAAGGTGGAACACTCAGGAGAGATAATGTGTAGTATTGTTTCAAAGCAGGTTGGTGAAAAAAATCAAGATGGCATGTGAAAGACAGAAGGCAATTTTTAAGCAGGGTAGAAAAAAATAAATACTCTGTTAGATAAATAGATTGTTCAGCTTATCCAGAGCAGGTGTACTTCAGATTGTTGAACAGCCATAATGTCAACACACATATCGCCCAGACAACAACATCATATCTTCAAAACATTGACCCCAAATAAAAAAAAAAAAAACTTTTTTTTTTTTGCTGCAGTGGTGGGGGGGGGGGTGCTATGCCTCCCTGCTTTAAATATACTAAATCCAAGATTGAACTTACATTGAAGTGAATGGCAAATTTTCCTTACATCGATCTCCATACAAACCATTCAATGTTTTGAAGAAAAGATGTTGTCTCGGCCATATGCATGCTGACATTATGGCCATTCAACAATCTGAAGGGGACCCTCCAGAACATAGACAACAGGCTATCTAGGCAGACCAAGTAGTAGTTCTTATCTACTGTCAAAATATGGTTCTGTGGTTTTTTTATATCACTAGACCCTACAAATCCATACACTGGTATATATGGTATGATAAATTTCAAGCACATGTATATGTGTATGTACAAGTGTGTGTATGTTTGTGCATATTTGCAAAAGTTTTCACTAAGATATGTCAATATGGCAGATGGATTTCGCAAGAACAGCCACTTGTGTTTGATCAAAATTTTGCAGAGAATTGGAGAATATTTGAGCAAGAATACGATATATTTATACAAGCAGCTTATTCTGATAAAGACACAAGTACCAGGGCATTCATTTTGCTGAACCTAGCAGGGTCAGAGGCCATTGAAAGGGAGTGTTAATTTGTCTATGTACCAGTGGTGTATAAAGATGAAGGAGAAACTCATCGTTTTGTTGTGCAGGCTGAATCAAGGGAAGACCCCAAGTGTTTAAAGTGCAAATTCAGAGAAATGTGTAATCCCCAGACTAATGTTACTCTAGGGAGACATTTGTTTTACACGAGACATCAAAAGCAAGGGGAAACTTTTGCAGCTTATATTACTGACCTGAGAAACAAAGCTAAAACGTGTAGGTTTGGTGATTTAAAGGATGAATTGATAAAGGACAGACTTGTGTGTGGTATTAATAATGCTGCTGTGAGAAAGATTTTGCTTCATGACAGTGATTTAACCCTGAGTAAAGCCATCAATATTTGTCAGATTCATGAATTTACAGAAAGGTACACAAATATGCTTGCTAGTGATAAGAGCATGGTTTCAGTTGGCTCCAGAGCTCATGTAGACAGCATGCAACATGTGACAGGCAAAAGCAGGCCTAAGCACATGGCAGCAGCAGCCCCTGTGGGACTGCCAGGTAAAACCTGCAGTCTTCGAGCACATTACAAGAACAGTTCAGTTAAAGGAGCATGCTCAGTGCAGAACCAAGGGTATCTAGTGCAAAACAGACATTGCTAGGTACAGCATAACAGTGAATCAGCAAAATCCAAATCAAGCTTTATTGTTAACTGTCGCAATTGTGCTGCTAACCATGAGTCCAGAAGAGAAAAGTGCATGGCATTTAGTCAGCAATGTCATAAGGGTAAGAAATGGAACCATTTTCAAAGATTTTGTAAATCAAGTAAGCCTCACACAGTTACAAAGAACGGTCACTCCAAAAAGAAAGTTGATGAAATAGGCCTGCAACAGTCTTCTTTCTATGTAGACAGTGTGTCAGTAATTGGTGAAAAGATTGATGCTGTAGATTTATTGGCAAGAAATGAAGAATTTTGTACTGTCCGGATCAATAGTAAATCCACCAATCTTAAAGTAGACACTGGTTCAAAGTCTAATGTCATGGCTGCAGATACTTTTGCCAGGGTCAGAGCTGGTGAACAACTAAATGTCACTAGTTATGTGAAACTTGTAGCTTATGAAGGTGAAGAAATTCAAACCAAAGGCTCAGTGATACTTTCCTGTTATGTGGCTAAGAGCTGCTATAGCCTATTGTTCTATGTGGTTCAAAGACCTGTGCAGTCATTATTAGGTCTCAAAGACAGTTTAAAAATGAATCTGCTTTCTTTTACCAAAGACGTTCATCAGGTAAGCACATGTCCTAGTTCCAGATTCACCAATACTATTTTTTCAGAGTATGCTGATGTTTTCGATGACAGATTGGGCAAACTTCCAGTTGTGTATTCTATGAAATTAGACCCAGAAATCAGTCCAGTGGTTAGACCAGCAAGGAGAATTCTGATAGCTATGCAGCATAAGGTCAAAGCTCAGATGGACAAAATGGTACAACAAGGTGTAATTTGTCCAGTTACAGAACTTACCGAATGGGTGTCATCCATGGTAGCAGCTGATAAAAAAGGCTCAGTTGAAATCAAAATATGTATTGACCCAAGAGATTTGAACAAAACATTGAAGAGACCACATATCCCATGTGTACAGTTAGAGAGGTCACAGCCCTGATACTGAATGCCACTGTTTTTTCTGTCTTAGATGCAAAGAGTTTGTTTTGCCAAGTGATGCTTGATCGCAAATCTTTATTACTGACTACATTCAGTATCCCATTTGGAAGATATATATTCCTCAGAATGCCATTTGAAATAAATTCTGCAACTGAAGTCTTTTGGCGTGCAATGGAGCAAATTTTTTCAGGTTATCCTTGAGCCATAATGGTAGATGATATATTGGTCAGAGGCAATGGTGAGGCAGAGCATGACAGATATCTTAAGAGAGTTCTAGACAGAGCAAGTGAAGTGAACTTAAAGCTCAGTCCTCTGAAGTGCAAATTCAGACTATCAGAAGTTACATATGTAGGTCATTTGTTTTCAAGTATGGGCTTGAGACCAGACCCATCCAAGCAAGCAACCATTCTTGAAATGCCAACACCAGATAATGTGCAAGCTCTACAACATTTTCTTGGTATGGTCAATTACTCAGGCAAGTTTATACCAGATTTCAATGAGTTGACACTGCCTTTGAGAGAGCTTACACATAAAAATGTTACTTGGTCATGGCCAGACCAGCATCAGAGAGCATTTGAAGTTCTTAAGCAGAAAATTGCTACCCCACCAACATTAACATACTATGAACACCTTCAGGAATGCATGGATCATGCGATCCCAAATAAAACCAAGACCCAATCCTCCAAAGGCAGACGTCCTGTCTGGTGGACCCCAGCCATAAACAAACTATACAATAGAAGGAGGAAGCTACTAAATGATAGAGCAAAATCCCAAAAAGGGAAGGCATCACTGATCAGTATTAGCAAAAAACTACGGGCACACATAAAATTGTCTAAGGCCAGCTTCGAGAGAAAAATTGCACAGGACACTAAGGATAATCACAAGGCTTTCTTTAGTTATGTTAGGAACCTGGGTGGTAATTCCCAGATATGCTCAGAATTAGTCCAAAATGACAAAAACTACACCAAACCCACAGACATTGCCAACATCCTGGCTGACAGGTTCAGCACAAACTACCTCCCACCAAAGGGCAAATATCTATCACAGTAGAGTGCTGCCCCCCTGACATCTCAGATGCTCAGGTAAGAGCCGCCCTCTCCAAAGCAAAAAACACAGCATCAATGGGACCAGATGGTGTCCCGGGCTGCGTCCTACATGAACTCCAAGAAGAGCTAAACCCAAACATAAAACTACTGTTCAATCTCAGCCTTACTACAGGATATGTGCCCAAAGAGTGGCGTACAGCAACAGTGGTCCCTCTCCATAAAGGTGGTGCCTCAACGGATCCTGGAAACTATTGCCCCATAAGCCTGACTAGCTTGGTCTGCAAAGCTATGGAAAGGATCATCATGGACCTCATAAATAAAGATATTGGGGACCTACAAACACTGTATCCTACCCAGTTTGGTTTTGTTAAGGGCAGATCCTGCCTATTAAACCTGGTTGATTTCTTTGAAACAGTCACCAAGGCCATTGACGAGGGGAAGGTGGTCCACACAGCCTACCTGGACCTCGCAAAAGCCTTGATACAATACCCCACTCGGGCATTATAGATAAGCTCACCAGCTTAAATATAAACCCCTATGTCACTAGATGGATTGCAAACTGGTTCAAGGACAGAACCCACATGGTTAGAATTGCTGGAGCCATGTCAGACTCCAAACCAGTTACAAGTGGTGTCCCACAAGGCTCAGTCCTGGGACCTCTCTTGTTCGGTATATATTTCTCGGAGGTACAGGCCAACACGGAAGGACTGTGGCTGACCAAGTTCGCAGATGACTGCAAACTGGGTGCCATAACCGACTCTCCAGCTGACACAAGCATCCTCCAAAAGGGCCTCATAGAAACAGACAACTGGTGCCAGAGCCATGGCCTCAAGCTAAATGCCAAAAGTGTATAGTCATCCCTTTGGCAAAACAAAGTGCCCACAAATTACCACATAGGTGGTAATCCATTAAGTACAGAAGAAGTAATTAGGGACCTGGGGACCCAAGTTGATAGCAATCTCTCATTTGACAACCACGTGGCCAAAGTGGTTAGAAAAACATTTTATATAGCCCACCTAATCATGAAGGGATTCACATCTAGATCAGGGAGGTCATCGTGCCTCTTTACTCATCCCTCATCAGGCCCATAATTGAGTACAATGCCCCTTTAGGATGTACCTTACCAGACACCTGCAGCAACTGGAAAGACCCCAAAAGTACCTCACCAAGAGGATCAAAGGGCTCAAACAGATGCCATATGCTGCCCGGTTAAAGAAACTCCAGCTCTACTCAGTGGCATACCGCCTGTTCAGAGGCGATCTGTGCCTGACGTATAAAGCCATGTCCAACCCGGAATTAATGGACATGTTGCACCTCAGAAAATCCAAATCCCATCGAGCTATGCGCTCGAGAGACTTGAACCTCAGCACTGAAATAAATAGGACATGCTGGAGGGACAGATTCATAACCCAGAGGCTCCCTTCACTCTGGAATAAAATCCCAGTCCAGGTTAGGCAGAGTCCATCATTGACTCTTTTCAAGAGGAATCTTGATGAGTGGATGGGAGATCGTAGGTTTACCCCGGGTATCACTTCTGTGTCACTGTTAGACAAAGGCACAGTATACTAACCTCAAAAAATGGCATAGCAAAATAAATTTAAAATGGGTGGCGAAAGCCAAACACATTCTGGCTAGGCTTATAAATGCCCTAGGGCAGATAGCCTTGTATGAACCTATGAACCTATGAACTATGAACCTATGATGTCAACAAACCAGTAACTCTTTCCTGTGGTGCTTCAAAAATTGGTTTAGGTGTAGTTATTCTTCAAGAAGGCAATCCAGTAGCCTACCCATCTATAACACTTATACAGACTGAGATGCAATATGCTCAAATTGAGAAAGAACTTTTGGCCATAGTGTTTGCATGTTCCAAGTTTCATGGTTATATCTATGGTCGAGAAATCCAGAATGAAACTGATCATCAACCTTTAGTTACTATTTTAAAGAAGCCTATGCGTTCATCTCCAGTGAGATTACAAAGAATGATTGTTCAAATTGCAAAAGTACAACTTCAAAATGGTCTGTACAAAAGGCAAATTTCTTTAAATTACTGATACCTTACTCAGAGCACCTAGAAATACAACGGAACAGCTTCATGCAGAGAATTGTGACTTTCATGTCATGTAATTGTGTAATTTTTCTACTACAAGACTTGATGAGCTATGAGATCATTCAATGACTGATCCAGTTTTGCAGAAGCTCAGTTACTATATTAGTGTTGGATGGCCATCAAAGCAATCCAGTGTACCACTAGAAGTGCAGTCTTACTTTCCTTACAGAGATGAGTTTTGATGGAAGATGGCATTATTTTTCAAAGGTCCTAAAATTGTTCCTGCTTCCTTACAACAAGAATGTGCCCAGATTTTGCATCGTGATCCACAGGTTCCATATCTACTAAGAGAAGAGTGAGAGGATTAATATTTTGGACTTGTCTAGCAAAAGACATTGGTAGAGTACTTTCTTTCTGTTCTGTATGTAATAGCACTAAAGCGCATTTGCAAAGAGAGCCACTATGGCTAAGTCAAATTCCTAATCTACCTTGGTCAATTGTAGCTACTGGCATATTTGAGTGGAACAATCAACATTACTTAGTACTAGTAGAGTCTTATTCAGATTGGTTTGAAGATTAATCTACTACCTAATTTAACTTCTGCTACAGTCATTACTAAGTTGAAATGCCATTTCTCAGTCCATGGCAGTCCACAGAAATGAATCTCTGACAATGGTATGCAATTCACCAGTCAACTGCTTCAGAAATTTGCCAGAGAATGGGACTTATACATGTTACTAGTAGTCCAGAGTACCTGCAATCGAATGGACTTGCTGAAAATGCAGTACAGAGTGCAATGCAATTACTTGAGAAGTCAAAGCATGATAATACAGATTTTTTTTTAATTTATATATTTTCAGAAACATACCCTGTGGCTATATACTTGGCTCACCTGCTCAGAGACTTCTATGTAGGCAAACCAGAACAACATTGCCTATCCGTTCTAGTTTATTGAGGCCTAAAGCTACAAACAACCAAGCCATCAAAGCCCAGTTATCTAGAAAGCATTCTTTCCAAAAATCCAGCTTTGACAAGTCGAGCAGATTTCTTCGTCCACTGAAAAAAGAAGACACAGTGAGGGTACAAACAGTGAAAGGTTTTGACCGGATTGGTACAAGTATTTGTGCAGAGACAAAATCCTATTTTGTTGAATTCGAGGGTGTGGAGTACAGGAGAAATTGCAGATATCTTCTTCCTGTAGCAGAACCAATTCTGCATCATACCTGCGATAAAGATTCTAATTCTGAGAGTAATCCAGAAGATATTCCTGTCCCAGAATGTATCTTGACTCCTGATACTGTTCCGACAGATGATTCCAGTGTTCCTAAGATTGAACAATCAGCAGAGACAATCCCAGTTGCTAAACCACATCCCAAATTTTATTTCACATTATCTGGTCGCATTTCAAAGCCTAGTGCGAAATACACGGCAACTTGGACATAGTTGTATATAAGTATCTAGCTTTGTATAATTGCATGATGAAAATAATTTCTATGTAAATTGCATATTCATTACTATCAGTGACATAGCCCTAATTTATTTTCTCAAAGAGGGAGGATGTAAAATAACAGGTGTGCTGTACCTTTAAGAAGCATTTCCAAGATCTGTGTGTGCATATAAATACCAAGCACATGTTAACTTCAGTGCCAATTGGAAGGTGCAGCCAGAATGTTAACATCCATGTGCATGACAGCTAGTTTGTTTATAAGTTAAAGTTACTTAACCTCATTTATGATGTGTTTGCATACCAGCTGCTTGAACAAGAACTCACGATGCTCGCTTGTTTTATCCTGACCTGGCAAGCGACAAAGTGTAACTTGGACAACTGGATGGGGAATAGGAAATTCATCCCTGGTTTGGTTCCTATACAGCTAATGGACACAGGCAGCCTGTAAATGGTTCATCTCTCAGGCCCTTACTTGTCAGAGATCTGAGATGCATGTCTAGGCTTAAAAAAAGCCCTTGTGATTGTTAGCCTAATAAACACCTATGAACCTAACTGAGGGTGGAGGGGAACATAGCAGCAGAGGCTATCACTTCACATATGCGAAGATTGAAGACTTCCAATATAAAGCTGATATTAAGCTAAGACATATATAAATATACTTAATTTAATATGGTAATGCTACTTGATTAATAGTGCACTATTTTTGGTGTAGTTTATGGTTAGGACAACAATACAGTGATGTAGGTAAAGAACAGCAACCATGCAAGTTCTCCCAGCTATCAGAATTTAATGCATTTTAAGAATTATACATAAGAGAAACACACTGTCTGTCATATTCTGTTTTTCTTGGGGGTTCTTTTTGTTTTTGTGTTTTTTTGGTTTTTTTGTTAGCAAAAAAAGATCTTGGAAAAAAGGCAGTATATACAGTCATGTTTCATATTGTTACAAGTAGTGGCATAAAAAAATCAATAAAACGATGGCTGTAAGAAAGGACTCTGACATGGAACAATGCATATCAGAAACATAAATTTATATATAATAGTTTTAATAATACTCAAACTGGGAAGCACAATTAAAGACAGATGTGTTACATATTACTATTAGAGAGATCTTCAATTGAGGGCATAATAGATTATACAAGCATAATAATAGCTTCACAGAGGCAGCTGTACCCACCAGGAAGAAGTACAGAACTAACTCAAAAAACAAGCCACCCTGGTGGAATCACAAAATCAATTGGCTGTATAACAGGAGGAAGAAAATCATGGCAAAAATTAGGAGGTGCAACACCCAGCAGGATAAAATCACTCTCATCAAACTAAACAAACAACTCAGAGGACAAATAAAGTCTACCAAAGCCAAATTTGAGCTAATTTTGGCCTACCAGGCCAAGGACAACTACAGTGCATTCTTTAGCTATGTCTGCAATCTCAAAGGCAATACACAATTGTATGCAGAGCTCATTGTAAATGGAGCCACCTATATTGAGCCAGAAGATATAACAAACCTCCTGGCTGATAAATTCAACTACAACTTTACCCTTCTCTCCCCCTCAACCTTCCCTCAGAAAATATTATCAAATATAACTCCCCCTACTATCACTAGGGAGCAGGTCCTTAATGCTCTAAGGCCAAGAACACTGCATCAGTTGGCCCAGACAATATCCCAGGATGCCTTCTAAATAGCATGAAACATGACCTATCAGGGCCTCTGGAATTATTATTTAAATGTAGCCTCCAAACAGGCTCCATGCCTCATGAATGGAGAAAGGCAACAATCATCCCTGTGCACAAAGGTGAGCCATCTACAGACCCTGGAAACTACAGACCCATAAGTCTCACTAGTCTTATATGTAAAGCCATGGAAAGAATTATCATGGAGATGATCAATAGAGATATAGTAAACCTCCAGACACTGGACCCAACCCAGTTTGGTTTCGTCAAGGACAGATCATGCCTACTCAAACTGGTGGACTTCTTCGAGAAGGTCACCAAAGCAATGGATGAAGGCAAAGTCATTCACACTGCCTACCTTCTCCTGGCCAAGGCATTTGACACAATACCCCACTCAGGTATTGTTGACAAACTCAAGAGGTTAAGCACAAACCCATATGTCACCTGGTGGATAGCCAACTGGCTCACAGACAGGACCCAGGAAGTTAGAACTGGAGAATTCACCTCTACAAAGAGGCCAGTCACAAGGGAAATCTCTCAGGGGTCAGTCCTTGGACCGCTCCTTTTTGGCATTTAATTCTCAGAAGTCAAGGCCAATGTCAGTGGTCTCTGGCTGACTAAATTTGCAGATGATTGCAAATTAGGAGCTGTCATTGAATCTCACACTGACACAAATGTTCTCCAGAAGGGGCTGAAACAAACAAGCAACCAGTGTCAGAGCCATGGACTAAAACTAAATGCCAAGAAATGCATAATAGTATCCTTTGAGAAGTCATCCATCCCTGGTAGCTATCACATTGTCAACACACCCCTTAGAGTTGACCCAGTAGTCAGGGACTTAGGGACCCACATAGATAGTAATCTAGCCTTTGATCATCATGTGTCTACAGTGGTGAGGAAATCCTTCTATGTTGCACAACTTATAAACAAAAGTATGGCATCTAAGTCCAAGGAAGTCATTGTTCCACTGTATTAGGCATTCATTAGACCTAGCATTGAATACAAGGCCCCCTTTGGTATGTATCAAACCAGTCATATCCAACAATTGGAACATCCGCAGAGGTTCCTCACTAAAAGAATGCAGGGCGTAAGTAATATGTCCTATGCAGACTGCCTCAAGGCCCTATCCCTGTATTCTGTCTCCTATAGGCTTTTGATGAAAGATCTATGCCTGGCATATAGGGCATTGTCAGACCCCACTCTGATGGACCTCCTATATATCCACAAAACAAGCAGCACCAGAAGTGTCGTTCTAAAGACTTAAACCTTGCCTGTGATATAAATAGGACCTGCTGGAGACATAGGTATGTATCCCAGATACCACCCCATCTATGGAACAGGCTCCCCATCTATGTGAAGCAGAGTTCATCCCTAACCCAATTCAAATGCAACTTGGACATTTGGATGGGAAACCAATAATTCAACCCTGGTTTGGCACCTATGTCTCTAATGGACAGAGGTAACCTGTAAATGGTTCATCTCCCATCACAGGCTTACACTTATCAAGGGTATCAAAACTTGTCAGAGATTTGGGATGCATGGCTAGTCTTAAAAAGGCCCTTGTGGTCGTTAGCCTAGTAAACATCTATGAACCTATTTAGGAAACATGATGTGTAACATGGAGTAGAGGTACCATAATTACTTCCCAAGGAATGTCTTCACTTCAATACAAGTGGCTATTGCTTTATTGTTCCTTTTTATATCCCTACCAATCTGTTGAACTCCATAGTGTAATGCAAAAAATTCAGTGTGCTACTTATAAGATGTGTAAATTAATACCAGATATATTTGCAATAAATGCAGCCTTTACCTCCTCTGGCTGCATTTGACAGCACCAGTCCTCTGCCCCCGTCAAACCATCTAGGACCTCCACATCTACATTATTTACTCCTTCACCTCCCTCCACCATCTTCTTCATCTCTTTGAATCTTCTGCCTCCAGCCATCACTCCAATCTCTGCATTTCTTAAACACTACCATTAGAAGTCACCTTTAGCTTTGGCTTATTTGCATAAATTTTCTTCCATTTCTCAACCGGCATGTTTCCTACCTTGTTTAGTGATCTCACCTGTGTCTTCTTTTTATGCTTACGTACTGGACACTGTACCGCATTTTGTCTTTCTGCTCATATTGAAGGATTCTATGTAGCTAGATGTTTCACTATGACAAATTGCTTATGCTGGTCAAATAATCCTTAACTATACGCTCCATGCTATATTTATATTGCATTTCTTTCACTATATGAATTATATATTTTTGTTGCTTAATTATTTTCTGCTTTCCCCAGGACATCCATGGAATTGAGGTACTGTAACATTGTGTGCTGAGTTTTAAATGAGGGACTCTATCTATTAGTATCATAGTGGTGTTGATGACCTGACAAAGCAACATCCCTTTCCCTTTATAAGTTAAATTAATGTAGAGAAGAACCTGCATTAAAATGCTGTCTCTCTACACTGCCTGCATAATGGAGCCGTCAGAGGTCATACTTCTTTACGCAAATAAGAGCAGTCAGTACAGCGTTAGTTCATCCTAGGTCAGCATGCTGATTTAGTGCTGTTATTTTGAATTTAAATATCAGTAAGCATAGGGCTGTGGTTTGTGACATTGCACTGTAACAGACGTGTCTGAATCCAATAATCTCCATGTGATCTGAAACAAGTCATTTAATTTTCTTCTGGTTACATGTTGAACTTGCAAAGAAATTGCAGTTTAGAATGGCATTTTTAGGTGAACAGCTTCCACTATAATATTCTGTAAGTACAAACACTTCACAGTCCAATGCACTTTCTATTCCTTTAGACTAAGGCTGGGATATTGGATGAAGAGAAATATCTGATCTGTCTCTTCCGTCTGGAGATAGTTTCATTGAAACGTTACTTTTAATAAACCCACTGTCTCAATTATCACTGAGTGTCTATACTTGCTATGTTTTACATGTTCATTAGCATCTGAAATCACACAGTGGAAAGGAAAGATGTAAATGTTTTGGCAAAGAACCCATAACTATGCCTCGAGTATTACTGTTTTCTGAAACCTCAGATGTAACTATACCATGGCAGGCCACAGCTGCCATGTACATTTCATCAGACCTTGGCTCCTTGGCTAAAAATCACAGAAGACCAGAAACAAAATCCATTATTTACAAATTAGAAAGGTCAAAGTCAGTGGGTGGTGTTAGGTGTTCAATATTGACAACTGCTGAATGCAGAAGTGTTAAAAATGATTTTTAACAAGAGAAACAAGTGTGGCAGGTTCCTGTTGTTACCAACAGTATAGAAGCAGCCTTTTAGTTTAGTCACTTCCTGTAAAGCATTTGCTGCTTGCAATTTTAATGTGCTGTACCAACTGCATGAGCCATATCTCTTATTACCATCTCAGTGATGAATACCCAACATCCGGTGCTGAACTAGCTTCCTCTCCTGAGCTCTGAGCAGATACTAAGTTCATTCTGCAAGTGAGTTCATTTATATAGATCTTAGTAAGTGACACGTTTTAGAAACTGCCTGACAAATACCAAATTAAATACGTTCCACCTCTAACCATATAAATAATACCATAGAAATGCTAATTTCAAACCAAAGGGTAAAAAGGTCACACAGACAAACCATTAAGTGAAAACTAAAAGAAAGACCCAGCCAAGCTAAAGTCTTCACTATGTAATACATTAAACCTCTTGAAGGGAAGGCTCATAAGATATATGCAAATGACCCTTTAAGAACATACCAGTGTTTCAACTACATGGTTTCTGAATGTTCATGACATTTTACTTTTTCTTTTTACTTTTTTAAGTATTTATGGCACATTCAGCCAATAACGCCAAACCCCATTAGCTGTAGACATGACATGTTTTGCTCTTCTTCTGAGCTCACCAGTACAACCTAAGTGGATTGTTTGGCTATACAAGGGAAACACAGAGGCTGACAGCAAAACATCCCAAATAACATTCCATTTGTATATACTCCCCCCACATGGCAAGTACAGGACCCCTCGCAAGAAAGATTTTTTTTCTTTTTTTAGATTTTTACCAAAAGTGCTTTAGAATAAGTGCATTCAGTCTATTTGCATTCAAAAGTTCCACTGATCTTTTAAAATTAATCCTACATCCTAAGACTGGGTTCTGGCTCTGATGGAGTGGAGAACAGCAGGCAGGAGTCCTTCAAGGTGTCCAGTGCAGATATCAAAATGCTGGTCAACGAGCTCCTCCATCATCTCTGTTAGCTGCTTCTGGGTCACATACTGTTCAACTCCCCTAGTAGAGCAACAAAAAAAACAACAGCACTCCTAGCTGGTAAAATCCACTAGGGCAGGGTTAGAGGGCCTATAAGCCTCTGTCTCTGATGGTACTAGGGAGGTGGTCTTGGTAAGCTCAGCTGCAGATGTCACTTGTGGTGTTAGCAAGTGGGGTTTGGTGATCTGTAACATAGCCAAAGGAACTGCTCTATATGCTTATGCAAAATACAAAAGTAAAAATCAGTGGAAAGAAACAATATAACAACCCTGAAAAATGTATTTGACACAAAGGATAATGACAAGTGGGTGGACAAATGGAAACATACTATAAAATACAGTGCTAGGTAATTATGGTGATATTGTAGGTAAATTACAACAGCAGTGGTCTCATGAGAAAACATAACTGAAGTAATGGGGTCTACTATAAATGCAGAGATGTAACCTGATATGTGTGACCTCTATATAATGAATCACTTACATGTGAAACTGTATACTAACTGCACTGCCAGTTATTGTCTAGTGAAGCCATGTGCTGTTAAGTAGGATTTTTATTTATTTATTATTTACTGGCATTTGTTTACCGGGAAAGTCCACTGGGCTAGGATAGCCCATTTTCAGTGGAGGCATGGAGAGAAAAGCTCTGATGTAGGAAAAGAGATTACAAAAGGAATTTCAATGTAGCAAGAAAGGTTATACAAAATTCAAATATTTCATATAAATTACATAGCATGACATACACCTGATACAAACAGAAATAATACAAAAAAGGTTGCACATAGTCATAGTATAAAGGAGCAATAATAACATGGTATGTAGTATAGTGCAGAATAAAAATAATTAAGGATTAGCGTGTAAAAAGCATCAAGAGAAGCGTCCAAGTTTTGGCTGGGGGTGTTAAGTAATATTAGAGTGCATATTTGAACAGTTGCATGTCCACTTGGAGGGAAGATGATTATGTAGTTCAGTTTTAAAGGTAGGTGGGCATTGTTGTAAGTGGAGAGAAGGAGGTAGACTATTCCATACTTTGGCAATACTCCAGGAGTATAATAGCTGATCTACAAGTAGCTTGGGTTTGTGAATTTGAAGAAGATATTGGTGTTCAGATCGTGAGGGCCTAGTTAGGTTGTATTGGGTGAATAAGGAGCTGAGTGCAGGGCAGTCTTGAGGCTTATACATCAGTTTATCAGTAGATGTGAGTTGAAGGAGAAGGTAGTGAGAGAGTTCCAGCCAATGCAATTGTTTTAGGGCAATACAGTGGTTTGTAGAGTGGACACTATTTGTGGCGATTTTAGCAATCTTGTTATAGCATGGTATCTAGTTTTATTATCTGGAAAGACTGCAGGTTGGCTAGTAAATGGGCAATGTAGGTTAGTAAAGGTAAAAGGTAAGATATTACCAAAGTTTATTTAGAAGGGAGGGAGAGGAATTTGTTATGTTTATAAAGTACACCAAGTTTTTTGTGAGTCTTGCTTATATTGTTATGAATATGAAGATCAAATTTGAGATTTTCATTGATTATTACCCCAAACAATTTAGTGTGTGTTACTGATTCAATTTTGGTAGTGTTGAGAGAGGATTTCAAAGTTGGCTAAATTAATAGGAGTGTTTCTCTTAGGAGTAAATAACATAAGTTTAGTTTTCTTAGGATTTAAAGAGATGTGATTTTTGTGAAGCCACTTTTCCACAGTGAAAAATTCATCTTGGGCAGATTGTTGTAATATATCTGGGTTTTGGGCAGAGCAGACTGTAGCAGAGTAGTCTGCATACTGAATTAAGGAGCCCTGCTGGATGGATTGGTGTAGGTTGTTGATAAAGATTTTAAACAAAAGAGGGCCTAAAATAGAGCCTTAGACTACTCCTGTAGGGTTGTGCAAATAAGGGGAATGGAGTTCTGCCATTTAACAGCATGTTCTCTGTTAGAGAGGTAGCTTTTGAACCAGTTAAGAGATTGGAGAGATAGAGGATTAACTACAGTAATGTTACTGAATAAGAATATTTAGTCATGCATTCCCCAATGCATTATAGAAGTAATCCTGTACTTTTTATGCGTACATATATCTGTTCCTGACCAAGTCATCTCCCTTAGGTCAATAGTCTCTTTTCAGGGGAGACCAGCAAAGAATTTCTACTAAATTTGGAAAATTGCCAGGGCACTGATGAACTTACCCTACTTTTTTGATAAGTGCCTTGGGATCATACACATCCACTGTCAGAGCCGGATCTTGGTCAAATGGGGCCCAAGGCAGGATAATGGACTGGGCCCCCCTACACACACAGCAGCACCCCCCCCCACACAGCCATCCCACTGTCTCATTAATTGGCTATTTCTTCCCAGTTATCATAAACACTGTTCAACCCTGTCAGTATACATATTATTTTCTTCTTTACTTCTACAATGATTACAGATAATTGGATTTAATTTAAAACTTTTATTTAACATTTTATAGCACAAACACTAATGGATATTTACTAAACAAAACAATACAGTCTCACAATGAAAATAGACTTAGTGTTAACAGTAAACTTATCTGGCCTTGAAACTCAGTCATTGAAATGGCATTGAGACCCACATTCAAAGAAAATGCATCTGGACATTGGGGGTTAAAGTTTACCTTTGGGCTATTTTCAAACCATAGGCCCCTTGAACACATTTTTAGGACCATGCAGACATGCATGTGTTCTTTGATTCACCTTCATGATCGTATTAAATTATATTCCTTGTATAATACAATACCACTTGTTAGACTGTTTTAAATTTGTAGTTTTGAACATTTTTCCAGTAAGCAATGAAACAAAACGTTTGAACCAATAATGATAAAATTGCCCATTTCAGAACATTTCAACCATAAAAGGCCAGTCAATATCAGTCAATATGCATAGTCTCTGCAGAAAAAAAGTCATTTGAATAATTCCACATTAGAGAGATCTGTAACTAATGAAGAGGTTGCTGCTAGAAAACAACTTTACATTTTAGTGTTTCAAGTACAAACTCAGTGCCTGCTGCCCTTGAAGAATAAATTACCTAGGTTACATTAAAAATGGTAAGCTGGTAATACTGCAATAGGAAATAGATGGAACACCAACAAAAGGTTCATAGTTACTAGGCATCTCATCCAAAGGAGGACACACTCAGGACTGCAGCACCCCCACCCCCTTAAAGTACAACACAGTATTAGTAATCTGTTTACATGGTATGGGAGTAGAAGCCACAGCCTTCAGCATCAAAAGCAAATATGCTACCTGTTGTGCTACTAACACTGCTTTCAAGCTCTATAGCACAAACAGTGATGACCCTTTGCTAAACAAAACAGTTGCACATTGCAAACAGAATTAGTCTGAAGCAGCAATAAACTTCAATTCCCATGAAGTTCACAATTACTTGAAAATGCACTGAAGCTCAGTCCCTTAAAATGCACAGTTCTGTTAGTTGGTGAATAGGACTCAGGCTATTGTCGCCTGTAACTAAGATACAGAGTTTGGGCCGGAGAAAATTAACTAACCTGCCACACACACACACACACACACACACACACACACACACACACACACACACACACACACACACACACACACACACACACACACACACACACACACACACACACACACACACACACACACACACACACTTCTGAAGTAGTAAGAAGAGTTTGTTCATTCCTACACTTAATTTAATTCTGAAGTGATTGGTATGAATGCAGCCTTGCAGGAATGTTCATTATGTTTAAATTTTACACGCAGATGCAGAAAAGAGGAAGCAGGAGGTGTGTGTGTTGATGCACGCAAGGATGCACAGACACAAAGGACATTCACTCTCTTAAAAACGAATGAATGCCCTTAAAGAATAAATTTCATTTTTTGCTTTTTATTAAATGTTGTGGCAGTCCCCCTCCAGCCAGTAGGCCCTATGTGACTGCCTTGGTCGCCTAGTGCTTGATCCAGCTCTGTCTACTGTTGCTACCACCAACTCAGGCAGATGGGGCCCGAATTGAAATTCTCATGCAGAAAGACATTACTCCCAAAGTGCCAGGCATCCACCTTGTACTGGGGATTGTCATTAAGAGTTTCACAGAAAATGGTTCTGGTAGTGTCTAAGAAGCAGGAAGAGGAAGAAGGTCTTGCTCTCCTTTAAGCACAGACAAGGCACCCTACAAGTACCAAAGCCCCCCAGGTCTCATACCAGAATCATGGTTGGAGTGTCATGGTCACACCCATTTCCCATTTTGGCAATTACCACTTAATGTTGACCAACTAAGTAGTGTGGGTTGACAAAGACCATACTATTTTGAACATTGGCAAAAGAGAATGGAAAGTGGGAAATATGGCAGTCAAAGATTTGCTTTGCAGCGTGTACTGTAACTAGTACAGAGGCAATGGTCCTTAGTTATTCCAGTCCTAACAGGCTTAACCAGGGAAGTGTAGAGAACCTCCTTTTGACCTAAAGACATGCACACATACACAATGCACCTTGGAGGTGCTCAGGCATGTGCACGACACTGTGTAAACATGTACACAAGAGTCTACCTTAAGTATGGTATAGAAAACGAGCGATTCAGAGACATTCATGAGTTGAATACTTATATACATAATCATGTTGTTCTGAAGCATGAATCAACATGATATAAACCCAAGTGGCTGCAGAGCAGCAATCATATTACTGAAGAAAACATAGAGAGCTGATTTGGAAAGGAGCTTCACCAGTAGAAGGTAATTTACTCTAAGGAAAACAGAAATACTAATTGCTGAACATATGTGCAATATTTTCCTTATACTTCAAATACTGCAATTGCTTCCTTGTGGATATAGGGAGGTTTGCAGTGATTGCTAAATGTTCTAACAAAGTTAAAGTACTCAGTGGAAGCATAATGAGCTTGTACACAAGTAGTGCGAAGGTTAATGGGAGGCACACCCCAAAGCAATTATGAATTGCAGCACTTAAAGATATGTTTACATTTAGACAGCCAAAAAAGTGTTAGTAATAAACAAAAATAAAAATACAAAGTTGAACAGTATAAGAATTAAAACAGATCCCTGTGGGACAGCAGAAGCAATTTCTGACTAATTTTAAAAGTGGCCCTGAACTTCAACAAATTGAAAGCTACATCTAAGCCAACACCTAACCAATACAATAATATAATGATTTATCGTATGCTTTACTAGGGAATTAATTACCATTTCTTGAGGGATAATGTCAAAATCCTTTGACAGATCTAAGTGTGCAACCCCCTACTCTGAGAGCATTATCTGAGGCTTCACTAACAGTTTCATAAAGTTCAGAGAAATTGGAAAAATTCAGTCTTTTCCTCATAAAACCATGTTGTTTAAGACCAACAAGTACTAGTACATTCTCATGGATGTTCAGAAGTGATATTAAACCCCCCTCAGAGCACTTGCCTGTAAGTAATGTCAGACTTATTGGATAATAGTAGTGTCATCAAAAGATTCACTCTGTATTAGTACAATATTTGAGCACTACTAACATTAGACAATGGTGTTAAAGGGTACAGGTTATTCAGAAAGGTTATGAATGAAACAGACCTGGTATAGAGTCAGGTCCAGCACTATTGTTGTTTTTAACAATATTTAAAGCCGAATTCACCATATCCTCTGTGATTAATGGACATGAAATTTATCAGATTTGGGATTTCATCAATAGTGGTATTATTTTGTGAAACTAAAGTGGTGAACTATTCACTTCAAACCTCAGCTGTTTCAGAAGAATTATAATGAATTGTACACTGTTTAGGAATAGGATGAAGTCTATTGTTAGCTTTTTTGAGGCTGCTGATATAACTAAAACACTTTTTTTAGGATCAGCATTCTTAGTCAGTGATTACACTGCGGTGGTGGTGCTGTGGTAGCGTTGTCGCCTCACAGTAAGACGTTGTCCTGTTCGATTCTCAGCTAAAGCGTCTTCTGTGTGGGAGACATGCATGAGTGGGCATACCTTCGTTGAAGGTTGTACATCAGGGCTGGCAACTCGGTACGTAAAAATCTACTGCCAATCATTAGCAGACCGGAGTTCTGCTGTGGCGACCCCTAACTGGGAAAAGCCGAAAGATACAACAACAACAACAACATTCTTAGTCAGTGATTCTTCATAAGCAGTTTTGGATGTCTTCATATGATTTTTCAATAATCTACAAAATGTGTTATATTTTTTTCTGTAAGGAGCTTGAACCAAATTATTTAATCATTTGTCAAGCCTTCTTTTTGTCCTTACTAACTGATTTAATTTCCTATTCCACCATGGTGGTAAAATCCATTTTTGGCCAGTTAATTTAACCTATTTGCACATATTTAATAGCTGTCAGCATTTGCTGTCAATCAGCTGTCAAGCCGTTGATGGCATAGACAAAGCTTCAGAGCTCCAGTCTAGGTCATTAATGTCTTCAAAAAGTAATTGGTCACTTATCCTTTAGCAGGTATAACTTATTAAAACCATTTTAGAAATATTAATATATGAATACACATTAAATTCCACAGCCAAATGATCAGAGCCCCTCTAAAGGGAGAATACATTTAATATTATAAATTTTATAAATATAAACTTATAAATGCAGGAAAAGCAATCATCTGGACCATATCTCTCAGTGTTATTAAGTTATAAAATCCATGTTGAATTAGTGATGTTCCACACCTTCAGTAAATATTAGGAAAATTAAAGTCACATTGGATTATTACATTTTAAAATTCTGTTTGTCAGCCATGAATTTCAAATGATGCGTTTGCTGCTCAACATTCATTTTTGGGGTGTGATAACTAAAAATTAAATGAAACTTTATTATAGAAAAACCTTGAAAGTTCAATAGGAAGAGAGTCCATGTGATAAACCAAGATGCTGCCAGCCCAGCTAGCTGGAATTTTGTAAATAATTATATGTCACTTGAAAATATTAATATGATTTATATAGAAATGTGACACTGCCAGACCAGCTAGATAGAATTTTGTAAATAAGTCTATGTCATTTGTGAATAGTAATATGATTTGTATGCTTGCCTTAAAAATGTAAAAAAATATATATGTTCTGTACTGAGCTTCAAGACTGTAAACACAGTGCATCCTGCTGGAAAAGAGCAGGCATAAGTATAAACAATATGCCACTGCAAATGTATGGTGTCATACTAAAAGTTGGAATATACAGAGGTAACTTGCAAAACTCTAAGAAAATAAGCTGATAAGTAAAGAGTTTTATGATGTGTTATAAAGTTAGTTTATCCCAGCTAAGAGACAGGATGTCTAGGCTAGGGGCTTCTTTCTACTGTTTGAAAAAGAGGTAATTCCAGGTTTCCAAGGTAATTGATTTACGTCTTCCAGTTTCTGGCAATCTTCTAAGAGAGAATTGTCAGCTTCTAAGAGATAAGTATTTTTCATAGAGACATGTTAAATTCTGTTGGTATCTGTTTAGCCTGGGAACTAGATGCAAGTGTCAAGTAGTGATGTCATCTAGCTAACCCAGCAGTAATGTGTATTATTAACTTAAGAACTATCTCAGAGAGAAAGAGGGCATTTTGTATTTTATTCTGGACCTGTTAACAACTCACCATCACTTGCCTTGCTCTGTAAGTAAGTTATTTAGAACATAGTTTCTCATGAGATAGATAGAAATATAACAAGCTTCATGTAGATGTTTTCTATATTTATGTGAGACTGTCATACAATGTTGTTTTAAAGTACTTCCTGTTATTCTGAACTCTATTATCACTGTGTTCAGTTGAGTATTGTCTTGTGTTTTTATTATTTATTATTAAACATATTTAAACTT
This sequence comes from Protopterus annectens, assembly GCF_019279795.1. Lineage (NCBI taxonomy): Eukaryota > Metazoa > Chordata > Ceratodontiformes > Protopteridae > Protopterus > Protopterus annectens. The sequence continues at coordinate 452,937,471 of NC_056736.1, forward strand.
TTTAATTGTGACTGGTTTGCTTACAGATATTTAAGCTCTTAGGGTACTTGCATGTATTTCGTAACACTGTACAGGCCACTCTGGAATAGCCTTAGTTTAGTCACACTTGCCATTTGGATAATAGTAACATTAGGCAGTAAGATTTGGCACCCTTTGGTAAAGGCCTTTATAGTAGCTGATAAGTAGTGGTTGGTGGCAGTGATAACTACCATATAGTCTGGGCAGAAGGGGGCATAGCTAGTGAACCTGTACTAGCCTTCCTCAGGAGTGTCTGTGTATTTGTATATAACTCAAATCTAAAAGTGTGTGTGTGTGTGTGTGTGTGTGTGTGTGTGTGTGTGTGTGTGTGTGTGTGTGTGTGTGTGTGTGTGTGTGTGTGTGTGTGTGTCAGCGACTTGGGCAGGGACATGAAGCACTGGTTGGACAGAGAGAGTGCTGAAGATTTTGACTTGACCACTTGGCTGAGATCTGAACCCTATAGCTGTGCCAGTAGGGAGTCTTATTGTGGATAGTGAATTCCTGTAGCTTATGTACAGTGATCACTGAAGGTGTTCTTGTACTCTAAATCAGCCATGCTGTGAACATTCAGAGTTTAGATCACAATTGTTTTATTTCTTTTGTTAGCTTAGTTAGTCAGGGAGAGCAGGCAAGCATGTCAGCAGAGGAGTATGGCAAGCTGACAAGGAACCAGTTGACTGATATGTACCAGGATAAAGGACTGGTGCATGCCAACCTGACTAAGGCAGATATGATTGCAGCTTTGGTCACAGCTGTATCCGAGAACTGCAATCAGGAGGATGATCAGACTGGCTGTGGGGATGTACAACTCTCAGAAAATGGGCAGCTCAACTTTTCTACAGAGGACTTAAAAATCCATCTGGAGCTAAAGAAACTTGAGTTGAAGGCCAAGCATTTGGAAACAGAAGCAGCAGAGAGACTGAGGCATCTAGAGACTGAGGAGAATGAGAAACTGCTACACCTGGAAGCTGAGCAAAGGCGAGGCAGAGGCAGAGGCAACATGAAAAGGAGATGCTGACTCTTCACCAAAGTCATGGAGGTAATTGGAAAGGGAGTAACTGAACCCCAGAAGCAGCGAAGGTCAGTAAATGTGTTCTGCAGTTTACAGAGGGGGATCATTTTGATAGTTTCATTCATATGTTTGAGAGGGTATATGAACAGTATAAATTGACCAAGGGCTCTGGGTATGGTTCCTGACCCCCTTACTCCATGGTAAAGCTGTAAATGTTCTAGCCAAACTGCCTTATAATGACTTTTTAAATTACAATGTTGTAAAGAGCTGTTTGCTAGAATTTTTTAAGCTAACACCTGAAGCTTATAGAAAAAAGTTTTGTGAGCATAGACGCAAGGCAGATGAAAGTGTGTGTGAATATGTTGCTGAAATAAGCACTTATTTTCATAGGTGAGTGAGTGGATGTCAGGTCACCAGTTTTGAAGGGCTGGCAGACCTTTTGGTGAGGGAACAAACCCTTAGCACTTTGCCTGAGGACATTAGGATCTGGTTAGCTGATAGACAATGCCTTACTATAGATGAGTTGGGGAAGAAGGAAGACCTATACCTACCAAGCAGGGCAGCACTGCACAGGAAAGGGACACCCAGTGCTGCTCATGGGTCTGAGGGAACCCATGGTGGGCAGCCCAGACTGCCCCAACAGAATCTACCAGTGGCAGGGGAAGCCACTTGTCCAGGTACACGTCTAGGACCAAGGGTTAAATGTTTTGAATACAACCAGTGGGGCCATGTAGCATATACATGTCCACGGAGGCAAGGTGGGGAATAAAATGTGAGGGAGCCAGTAAGTGGGAATGACAAAATGCCAACAGTAGGTTTTCTTGAAAAAACAAGGGCACCAAACTACCACTAGAGGTTATATCCTAGCTTAGTGAATGGCAAAGAGACCATTGCTAAGACAGACGCAGCCTCTGACATAACCATTGTGAAGCCTGCAATGGCTACAGAGGAGCACTACTTGCCTGGGCAGTCTACTCTAGTCAGTGCTTTAGGAGGGACCCCATTCCAAATACCTTTGGCTAGGGTTCACCTTGACTGGGACAGTGGAAAAGGAAGCAACCAAGTAGGTGTGTTTGAGGATATCCCTGCAGCTGCCCTAATAGGGAATGATTTTGATAATGCAGCACTGTGTGTTCATGCAGTTACATGCAGTCAGGCTTAGAGACAAGCATGTGGGTCTGGTAGCCTGGGGGAGACCCAGACAGACCGCACAGTTGCAGCCAAGACTGGTGAGGTGGTTACTTCAGGGAGGGAGGTACCCTGTAGCAGTGAGACTGAAGGTGAGCCACAGCTGCTTGTTTGTACTGATGTTCCCTTGGACAGAGTGACTACAAGGGCAGAAATGAGTGGTAGTAGCCAGACTGACAGTGAGGCACCACTGTCAGGGGATGCCAGACTTCCTGTGGAAGGGGAACTGGGAAGGGTTACAAACAGAGAGTTGAGACAGGCGCAGCTCTCAGACCCTACATTACAAGGCCTGAGGCAGGTAGCTAGTAAGGCACCTGATTCTCAAGGGAAGTGGGAATCTGTATACTGGGACAAAGGGTTACTGTATAGAAAGTGGACCCCCTGAAGGAGGGCTAGAAGGTGAGAAAATACACCAGTTGGCAGTGCCTAGAGCCTACCACCTGACACTTCTAGCCATAGCCCATGATATTCCCTTTGCAGGTCATACGGGCATAAAATGTACAAAGATATGTATTATGCAGAACTTCTATTGACCTGGAATTGCCAGAGATGTAACAGGGTACTGCTGGACTTGTGAGCAGTGCCAAAAGGTAGGCAAGGCAGGAGACAAGGTGAAAGTTCCTTTGATGCCTTTGCCTGTGATTGAGGAGCCATTTCAGAGGGTTGCTATGGATATTGTGGGGCCTCTGAGTACCCCAAGTTCCACAGGAAAAAGTATATCCTAATGGTATTAGATTATGCTACAAGATACCCTGAGGCAGTGGCTCTGTCCTCCATTGAGGCAGAAAAGGTGGCAAATGCTTTGTTAATGATTTTCAACAGGGTAGGTTTTCCAAAAGAAATACTGACTGACAGAGGTGCCAATTTCATGTCAGAACTGCTGGCTTGTCTGTGGAAGTACTGAGGGGTGAAGCACCTAAAGACCACCTCCTACCATCCCCAGACTAATGGTCTTGTTGAGAGGTTAAACTCTACACTCAAGTCCCTGCTACGGGAATTTGCAGACCAGTTTAAAAGGGAGTGGGACAAATATTTGCCCCCTCTGTTGTTTGCTGACAGAGAGGTTCCCCAGGAATCCACAGGTTTTTCACCCTTTGAGTTGCTGTATGAGCATAGGATGAGAAGGCCTCTATATTTAATTCAAGATCAGTAGGAGAGTGAGTGTGAATCCCACAAGGAGTCTGTTGTGGTATATGTCCTAAACCTCAGGACAAGGCTCAGGGAACTCATGGGCTTGGCCCAGTGGAACCTGGCAGAAGCCCAACAACAGAAAAAAGTCTGGTATGACAGGAATGCTCGAGCTAGATAGTATGCTATAGGGCATCAGCTAATGGTTCTCATTCCTGTCAGACACAACAAGCTGCAGGCAGCTTGGGAGGGACCCTACAAGCTGGTAAGGAAGGTCAGTGATGTTAACTACACGGTAGAACTGCTAGACAGGAGGCAGGGGCATAAATTGTGCCATGTTAACATGATGAAACCATACCATGATAGGGAGGTCCTTGTGCTGAGTATTTGCAATACAAGGCAGGAGGAGTCTGAGGGGGATCGATGGCTACAGGGAGCCAGCCAGGAAAATCCCAAATTATTGTGGTGGAGCTTAGGGTTGCAGGCATATGATGGGATAGTGCAGCATGGTACTGGGGTCAGCAATGACAAGGCAGCTGGAATCTCAAGACAGGGAATGGAGTAAGGTATTCCCAGATAGGCTCAACCCTCTCAAGCAACATTTCTCAAGGGACACTTGAAAAACTAGCGTGAGTTCTCATGGGAGGGTGATAAACCAAGATGCTGCCAGCCCAGCTAGCTGGAATTTTGTAAATAATTATATGTCACTTGAAAATATTAATATGATTTATATAGAAATGTGTCACTGACAGCCCAGCTAGATAGAATTTTGTAAATAATTCTATGTCATTTGTGAATAGTAATATGATTTGTATGCTTGCCTTAAAAATGTAAGACAACTATATGTTCTGTACTGAGCTTCAAGATTGTACCCATAGTGCATCCTGCTGGAAAAGAACAGACATGTGTATAAACAATATGCCAATGCAAATGTATGGTTTCATAGTAAAAGTTGGAATATGCAGAGTTAACTTGCAAAACTCTAAGAAAATAAGTAAAGAGTTTTACGATGTGTTATAAAGTTAGTTTATCCCAGAGACATGGTGTCTAGGCTAGGGTCTTCTTTCTATTGTTTGAAACAGAGGTAATTACAGGTTTCCAAGGTAATTGTTTTACTACTTCCAGTTTCTGACAAGCTTCTAAGAGAAAATTGTCAGCTTCTAAGAGATAAGTATTTTTCAAAGATTCATGTTAAATTGTGTTGGTATCTGTTTAGCCTAGAAACTAGATGCAAGTGCCAAATAGTGATGCCATCTAGCTAACCCAGCAGTAATGTGTATTATTAACTTAAGAACTATCTCAGAGAGAAAGAGGCCATTTTATATTTTGTTCTGGACCTGTTAACATCTGACCAGCACTTGCCTTGCTTTGTAAGTAAGTTATTAAGAACATAGTTTCTCTTAGAGATTTATAGGAATATAGCAAGATTAGTGTAGATTTCTATATTTATGTGAGTCTCTCCTACAATGTTGTTTTAAAAGTATTTCCTGTGATTCTGAACTCTGTCTTCACTGTGTTGAGTTAATGAGTATGGTCTTGTGCTTTTATGATTTATTATTAAATATATTTAAACCTTTTAATTGTGGCTGGTTTGCTTACAGATATTTAAGCTCTCAGAGTACTTGCATGTATTTGGTAACACTGTACAGGCCACTCTGGAATAGCCTTAGTTTGGTCACACTTACCATTTGGATAATAGTAACATTACACAGTAAGACTGGGCACCCTTTAGTAAGGGCCTTTATAGTAGCTGATAAGTAGGGGTTGGTGGCAGTGATAACTGCCATATAGTCTGGGCAGAAGTGGGCATAGCTAGTGAACCTGTGCCAGCATTCCTCAGGAGTGTCTGTGTGTTTGTATATAATTCAAATCTCAAAGTGTGTGTGTGTCAGCTACTTGGACAGGGACATGAAGCACTGGTTGGACAGAGAGGGTGCTGGAGATTTTGGCTTGACCACTCAAATGAGATCTAAACCTTATAGCTGTGCCAGTGGGAAGTCTTATTGGGGATCTGGAGAGAGAGGGAGAAACCAGCCCCAGACTGATTGCGATCTCTGTGTGCTCTTAAGGGAAATTGTACTTTACTGTGTGTGTATATACTGTTCATCCTTCCAATGTCCACGTCCCTCACTGGTGTTAGTGGTGAGGATTGAGGCTCCTTGATTACTGGGCCAGTGCAGGGGCGTCACACTCCATATCATTGTTATCCCATAATAATTTTGACAGACTCATGAACAAAAACAACAATCATTTGCAAATACTGAGACCCTGCCTTCTCTCTCATTTAATCTGTAGCTACAAAAGGAGGTTGTTGTTGTTGTTGTGTCTTTTGGCCTTTCCCGGTTAGGGGTCGCCATAGTGGAACTCCGGTCCGCTAATAATTGGTAGTTGATTTTTACGTGCTGAGTTACCAGCCCTGACACACAATCTTCAACGAAGGTACGCCCATTCACGCATGTCTCCACGCAGAAGACGCTCTAGCTGAGAATCGAACCGATCAGCGTCTTACTGTGAGGTGACAACGCTACCGCAGCACCACCACCGCGGTCTGTACAAAAGGAGTTATACCCTGGAATTTGTGATATTCATTTTTATTATTTAAACCATGTTTCAGTAATGTTGTCAATATCAATATTCTGCAAGGAGCAAAAAAAACTTCTAAACCACCCATTTTGTCATTTAGGCTTCTGCTGTTTAGCAAAGCTATATTCATCTTTTTGTGTATTTTTCAATTTTTGCTTTATTTTGTAAGTTGAAGATGTCTAAAAAGAGACACTTTAAGGAAAGAAATTTTCATCCTCACTGGAGAGTTGTAAAGCCCACTGAGTGCAAAGTATTCTGATTTTCTGCATATCTCACTGTAGGCTGACACTCATTAATATTCCCAGTCCATGATCCTATGCCCTTAGCCACTGAATGAGACGCCAACATTTTCTATTTATATAAAGGCTCTTTTAAGAGATGATGAGAGGATTTCATTAAGCAGATATGTGCTTGCTAAGATTTTCAGTAATCCTACCCTATCCTTTTGCATATCCAAAAAAGAGGACTTTACAGTATAAACAATGACCATGTTATAATTGGCTTAGTCCTTTTTTTAACCTTGTTGAGATGCCCCTATGTTTAAACTCAGGCAAGCATGACTCTTTCAATAATTCTTTGTAAAGTCCAATGTCTCCTTTATGGACTTCTAGGTCTAGCTTGATTTAATCATAACCCCAGCTATTTTGTTATTATGTACTTTGAATACTGCCATGTCTGATTTACCATGGCCACTGGTAGGTCTGTGTAATATGCTGTGTGCATGATGTTCTGGTTTCGCAGAGCTCAATGCTTCTTAAGATACAGGTGAGGTATTTGTAGGTGCATTCTTCCAAACCTCTGCACATGTCAAGGTAGGTCATGGTAGGTGCATGTGAATATTTATAGAGTGCAGCTACTTCTGAGAGGTCATTCTTCATATTCTTGACATACTTAAAACCTCTCATCAAGGGCGCCCGCAGGCAGGTGCAAGGGGGTGCACTTGCACCCCCCTGGATTTTCTTAGCGCTATATACGCTACACACTTTTTTTTTTCCACTTACTTTGTTTTTTCCCCCATTTTCCCCATAGCCTGCATTGTTAATTTTCAGAAGAAGTAGAGAACTGTTGGAGATGGCGTGGCAGGCAGTCACATGACTGACGCGAGTCTGACATCATGACAGCTCTACAAGCCTCAAACTCCCAAGTAATCGCGTTATTGCGTTCAGAGTTCGTTGCAGCTTGATGGAAGAAGACTGCGGTGGACATCGGTGGAAAAGTCAATATTTGATGATTTCATGCTCAGGACGGAGCAATTGCAAACCATCGTGTTTCGTGTGGTGAGTGGTGGAAGGACTGGACTGGTGGTGGTGCGTATGGTGTTGGTATTATTACAAGAAGAGAGAAGGTAGGTTGTTTTTTTATACTTTTGAAGGTGACTGACTGAACACTTGGCGCCAAAACGCAAAAGTGGCATGCCACACTTGTGTATATATAAATTTGCTGACTGTAATCATCCATTTTCCATCAAACTCTACAGACACTGTGTGTGGGGAGAAATTTGCAATAGAGCATAGTGATAGTGAGTGTAGAAGGAGGGGTGTAGGAGAGAGCAGAGAACAGGTAGGTGTAGATTTAGATATAATTTAGGGAGGGTGGTTTAAACTATTCTTTGTGCAGTGACAGATCCAGGAATTAAGCAGATGTTGTTTTAAGGCTTATTTAAATTCATGTGTTTGAGCTAAGTTTCTGATGAACAGGGGCAATTTGCTCTAGGCTAGGGCTGGTGTGTAGCTATAGAGAGTTTGACCTATGGATTTTTTGGGCTTGTAGATTTCAAGCAGGTGTTGGTCTGAGTTTCTGAGAGTTCTAGGAGTGTGACTGTGATGAGCTGGGGTGATGGAAGGGCAGGCAGAGGGTCTGTTTAGGAAGGAATGAATGAATGATAGGGAGTTGGGAAAAATATTTTGTGAGATATTTTGCAGAAGTAAACAGATTTATTTACTGGGTTGGTATATATTCCAGGCAGAGGGTCTGTTTAGAATTGAACGAATGATAGGGAGTTGGGAGAAATATTTTGGGAGATATTTTGCAGAAGTAAACAGATTTACTTACTGGGTTGGTATATATGTCAGGAGATGTAAAATCAGTGTATGTTCTGGTGCAGTACCAGTAGTCTATACATTTAGGAGAGTACCAGTGGCTTTAAGTGAGAGAGGAGAGCAACAGCTTAAATTAATGGATATGCTGGATGCAACTGTTAAACATCCATGGCCTAATGTATGGGTTAACAGTATGGTTACAGTTTTGAAGCAAGACCAGCTTAGAAGTTGCATAGACCCTGAAGATCTTAAGAGAGTGATTTAGGAAGACCACTCCCCATTGCTGACAGTTAGAGGTTGAGTCAACAATGCCCAGTGCTAAATGATTTTCTTTACTGAATGCTAATCAGAGTTTGTGGCAAATTAAACGTGATAAAGCAAGCTTGAATCTTTGTAAGTTCAGTATGTAACTGGGAAGGTAGAGATTTATCAGATGAGCCTTTGATATGGTGGTATGGAGTGCAAAAAAAAAAAAAAACATGAGCAGAGCTTGAGGTTGGTCCAGTTGCTCACCAAACAGGAATAAATGCCAAATTTACATGACCGGTTTCAATACTTGGGTCACTTTCCTGTATCAAGTCATGCAGCCAAATAAGGAGAAAAGTAAGAATTGCTGTACTTATGCAAACGCTGGAGGATAGACAAACCTTCAGGAGATTTTTAGGAATGATACAGTCTTTGTCTAAGTTCAAACATAACATGCTAGAGGTAACTATGGCTTTATGCCTTTAAACAAACTTCTAGAACATATGACAATAGATTAATATCCGGAACAGGAAACCTCTATGAGTTACTGAAAAAGCTTGTGAATAATGCACCAACTCTAAAGTTCCTCATAAAATCTGTGGTTTCTGTATGTGTCCTTGTTGCCTGACAGCTACATGTTCTCTGGTTTGATTCTTGGCTGTCTGGAGTGTTTCTCCCTGGACCTCTGCTAAAAATTTGCTTTTTCCAAGTCAGACTTTCCTGGTTAACAAATGTTAAAAAAATGGACACTCATTTCAATGTCAGACTACATATTCTTCAGAAAGTGCATGGTAACAAAAGCTTTTATTTTAGCAATTTTCTTCTAAGTGTACAAGATGGATATTTGAAATGTATCCCTGTCTTTGGGACTGTATTCCCCCCATTATTGGCTTCATCCAGGTTTTGTGCTAAGGTTGAGAACTATGGTAAGAACTGAATTCACTGAATATGTTTGGGGGCTGTATTTACCCAGTATTGGCTTTATTCAAGTATTTATTGGCTTCATCCAGGTTTTGTGCTAAGGTTGAGAGCTATAGTAAGAACTGAATTCACTGAATATGTTTGGTGGCTATATTCCCCCATTACTGGCTTTGTCTGGGTGTTTTTTGCTAAGAGGTTGAGAGCTATGGTGAGAACTGAATTCACTGAATGTTTGGGGGTTGTATTCACCCATTATTGGCTTTGTTCAGGTATTTTGTGCTAAGAGGTTGACAGCTGTGCTATGGTGAGAACTGAATTCACTGAATGTTTGGGGGTTGTATTCACCCATTATTGGCTTTGTTCAGGTATTTTGTGCTAAGAGGTTGACAGCTGTGCTATGGTGAGAACTGAATTCACTAAATGATAGCCATTTAAGTTTCAGTCTTCCATTTAAGTTTCAGTCTTCCTCTTTCACAAAACAGCTGATTTGGCGTAGTGGTATGTTGCTCTGACTGTTTGCACAGGGTCCCCTGGGTTCAAGACGTGGCAGTGAAATGTATGGTGGTAATGCAGCATTTTATTCTAGCAACTTTCCAACATTATACAAGCAATGTTTAAAATGTGTCCCTGTTTCTTGGCCTTTTGTCCCCCCCCCCACCAATAAATTTTGGCTTTTTCCAGATTTCTTGTGCTGCAACGTTCAGAGATACAGCTGAGTGTCGAGTAGATTTTACAAGGAGCCGAGAGCTGCAGGGGAGCAAAAGTTTAGTGCTGCTTATGTTTAGTCTGCTCGCACTGTTAATAGCACAACAGGATAGTGTACTTGCTTTTGATGCTGAAGGCTGTGGGTTCTACTCCCGCAGTAGGTAGATGCATTGCTGATACTGTACTGTGTTGTAAAGGGGGTGGATGCTGCAGTTCTTTTGGCAAAGATACCTAGTAACTATGAACCTGTTATCAGTTTGCTAGCCATTCCCTATTGCGGTATTACTAGCTTATCATTTTTTTATTGCATGCAACAAAGGCAATTTATTCTTCCAAGGGTAACAGGCACTTTATTTGTAGATTAAACAATGACATATAAAGTGTTTGCTAGCAGCAATCTCTTTATTAGTTACAAATTTCTTTAATGTGGATTTTACTACGGAGATTGTGCATATTTTTTACTGATACTGGTGGACTATAGAAGGTTGAGTAGACTTTATGATGGAAATGTTCTGAATTGGGCAGTTTTGTCATTGGTGTATGCATTTTGTTTCATTGTTTACTGGAAAAATGTTCAAAACAAATTTAAAATGCCCTCTAACAACTGTACTGTATTGTACAAGGAATATAATGTAATACAGTCAGGAAGGTGTATCAAAGAGCATGTGTATGTTATGTTCGAGGGGCCTATGATCTTGAAGACAGCCCAGAGTTTATCTGCCACTGGCAAATGTATTTTCTTTGAATGTGGGTTTCAATGCTGTTTCAATGCATGTGAGTTTCGAGGGCAGAGAAGTTTTAATGTTAGTCTATTTTCATTGTGAGACTGCATTGCTTTGTTTAACAGATATGTATTAGGGTTTGTGCTGTAAAATGCAAAATAAAACTTTCAAATGAAATCCTAAATCATCGCAGAAGTAAAGCAGTATGCACATTATGGTAAATGGGGCAAAATAACCAAGGAATGGGACATTGGAATGGCTGCAGGGGGGAGGCTCCATTTGACCATGATTTTGTGAGGGGGGTAGAACTCAGACAGCCCCGGTTGAACTATACCTCTCAGTTGTCCATATCTTTGCAGAATGAATAGATATTTGCTTCTTATTTTTGGTTTGTTCCTCATAAAATTTGTGGTTTTCTAGCAAATCATTTAGGAATTAAGTCACTAAATGACAGACATTGAGTTTCAGACGTCATAACCTTCAGAAAAATGCATGCTAATGTAAGACTGTCAAGTTTATACAAGAGCAATTTTTAGTAGTGTTTGTATGTTCCACCCAATATATTTGGGCCTTGTCCAGATTTCCTGCATTAAGAGGTACGTGCAAATCACTTTGTAGATTAGGAATATCCAAACCTCTCATTTGTCCCTAATTTTGGCTCAAAATGTTGCTCTCCCCTAATAATCCCTCCTCCAAAATGGCAGTTTTGGAAGAAAATGTGGAGGGTTTACAATTATATATAACTGTAGTGATCAGAGTTGTAGATTACTTTTATTTCAGAAATGCATGTAGATGCTCTTATTTTGTTAGCTGCTCAAGTTAACAATGTTAATATTAAAAAGGTGTCCCTTTTTTGACAGGTATTTTTGCATCACATTTGGTCTGTTTTTCATAAAATTGTGGTTTTCTGGCAAATTAGTGGAAAGTCATTAAAGATTGAGTTTCAGATTTTATACCCTTCAGAAAATTTGTACTAATGCAAGATCTACTACTGTTCTATTATCTAAGTTAATAAGAGCAATATTTAAAAATTGGCCTTATTTTTGGGCCTGTGTCCCACTTCTAGTTCTATGTATGGCTTTTGTCCAGATTTCTTGCTCTGAAGTTGAGGTATGAGTGTCAGAGCCATCACTGTCAGCCAGAGACATTTCAAATTATGACATACTTATTGCACCCCACCCACCCCATTGTAGTGGCTCTGGATGTGTTCAAGGAAGGCAAGGAGCAGTTATGCATTGTACGTGTGCAGAGTATTCCCCCATCCAAGGTAGATCACAAATACGACCGTGGCTTTTCATCTGTCCTTGATTTTGCAGAATGTTCTGGTTTTCGATCAGATTTTTATACTGTTGATTTATGCTTCTTATTATTCAGGAACTGCATGCTGTCACAGTGCCTTGTTGCGCTGTTTTAAGTAGCCATGGTTTAATGAACATCAGGTAAGCTTGTCGGAGATTGTAAGATGCAAGTAAGCTTTAGTAAGCATATTGTTAAAGAATTACCAGCATTGAAAGCCTTTTCGTTGTTGCCATGCAGAGAATATTTACATAACTAGATAATGTATAAGCCTTGGGTATCGAAATGCATATGACAGTATTTGTAATAAAAGGACAGGATTACAGTATTTTCAGAAGCTCATTACGTTTTATTGGAGACCAGTGTCTTATAGCAGTGTCTGTGTGTTAGTACACTTTTGTAGTTGGGTGGCTTTAATGGTATATGGTAAATAAGCATTGCTACCTTACTTAAAAGCCAAGCCCTGCAACAACTAGGTAAGCTCCACACTGAAGTCAAAACACAATAGCTCTGGTGGGTAAATGTACTCTGTAGTAATCAAAAAAGGCAAATGTTTGAAATAGCTACAGCTTGTGTGCAAACACAATAGGTAGTGATGAAACAATGCTCTGCTAAAAATGCTTTAATGCTCCACATTGCTGAGCTGCAGATCAGTTATCACTGGCTACCAGGATTTCACCCACTTCAGATCAAGCACGGTGCCGTTCAGTGCAACCTTCCCAGAACTAATTCAAGTCTGACCAGAATTATTTGTGTGTATAAGAGGGAGGTAGCATACCCCTCAGCTGTCCAGGTTTTTGCAGAATGTCCAGATTTGTTGCCCCATATTCCGACTAAAAAGGATTGAAGTTGCTAAATAATGAGACATTTCAGTTTTAGATGTCATATCATTTAGAAAAATGCATACTAACACAAATCCTGTTACTCTTGCAATTTTCTAAGTTGAGAGCCATATTTATAATCTGCCCTATTTATTTTAGGTTTTGTCCAGATTTCTTGCACTAAGGTTGAGGCCTTGAGGGTTGTGGTATGTTTGTGAGAGAGAAAGCAAAATGCTCAAGTTAGAGTTAGCAGGTGGAATTAAGTGCATTTTCAAGGAACTGAGTTTTAAGGGAAGCGAAGTTTACTGCTGCTCATGCCAAGTCTATTTACAATGTGCAACTGTTTTGTTTAGCAAATGGTATCTCTATTGTGGTATAAAGTTTTAAAGCTATGTTAGTAGCACCACAAGTAGAATACTTGCATCTTAATGGAGAGGCATGAGGTTCTATTCCTACAGCATGTACATCTGTATGCTGCAGTCCTGAGGATGTCCTCCTTTGGATGAGATGCCTAATAACTATGAACCTGTTTTCCAGCTTGCCATCCATTTTCTATTGCAATATACCAGCTTACCATTTTTTAATTTAACATAGGCAATTTATTCTTTGACAGAAGCAGGCACTGAATTTGTAGATGAAACACTGAAATATACAGATGTTCTTCATCTCACATTGCTGCAGTCCTTACTTATGGGTAGTCCGCTGTCCTCGGTCGGCCCGAATACCAAAGTATTAGGCTGACGTCGGTCATGGGCGCTCAGATCTGACATCAGAGCGTCAGGGTATAAAAGCGCATGACCGACGTCATATCCTCTGTCTTTTTTGCCGCATGGTCCGATGCAGAAGCAGCGTTGCAAGTGCCGTTCGGCGTTCTGAAATTTTTCGAATTCGGAGTTTCAGACCGATACCAAGTTGGGCTAAGTACCCCGCTGGGGAATATTTTTGTTTTTTCTTGCCTCAGTTATTTACCGGATGTCAGAAAAAGTGAATAATTGTATTTCTTGTGGGAAACCGATACTGCATAGGGATTACCACTCACTTTGTATTCCTTGTTTGGGACCGGAGCACGACGTAGTCGGGTGTCGGTTTTGTGCTAGGTTCAATAAGTGCACTATAAAACGGAGGTTAGATTGCGCTAGGTTAGTCTTTGGCAAGCGGTGTAAATATAATATGCCGTCGGATCCTCTGACGCCCGCTTCCACGAAGAAGCGCAAAGACAAATCTGTGAAGCCTAGGGAGGATGATTCGTCCGTTTCGGACGCCGGTCCATTAGAAGCTACAGGGGAACAGGTGGATCCGGCTGAAGTTTCTGTTGAGACTCAGGGAGAAACTTTGATTTTGCAAGAGGTGGCTTCACAGGACTTAGGTCAGGCTGAAGGGGCCTCACAGGTTACTATTCTCCCTACTGTGCCTAGGGTGGTTAGGCCTTCTGCTACTATTTCTAAGGCTCCTTCTAAGGGCAGGTCTGTTTTGCCTTCCTCTGGTGTCAGTACTGGTTCCTCAGGGTCAGTGCCTAAAAAGCACATGCTTAAAATGGCAGAAGATTTGATTACTTTAATTAGAGGTTCTATGCCCCCTCCTGATAAGAGGCCCAGGGTAGAGCTAGAGTTGGAAAGTTTGGAGCAGGCCTCAGATGATTCAGAATCTTCTGTGGAAGACATTCAAGAATTTCCTCCTTATTCGGATTCTGATGCAGAGGATTCCACTCCTTCTGCTTCTCCTCCTGAGGATTTTTCTTTTTCAGAAACTTTACATTCCATGAGGGAGCATTTTAAGTGGGAAGGACAGGATTTCTCTGATTCTCGGAAAAGGCTTAGGGAATTTTTGTTTTTACCACAGCATAGACCCTTAGCTATACCTCCAGTTTTGGATGTTGTTCAAGATGTTTTCTCGGAGGCTTCCCTTAATCCAGATTCTGTGCCTCCTGCCAGTCAAACCAGACAGGTATTACAGGGTGCCTGAGGCTCATAAATATCTGTATAAAAGTCCTAGGGCAGATCCAGAAACTATTAGTCAGGGGCCTAAGGGTGTTAGAGCTTCTGTTGTAAAGAATCCGGTTCCTCTAGATAAAGAAGCTAGAGCTTTGGATAGATGGGGTAAGAAGGTGTATACCTCTTCTACGTTAGCAATGAGGGCTTTAAATTGCCAGTTTCATATGTTGAAATATCAGAATTTCCTTCTTTCTCAGCTAAAATCTAAAGTGGATGCTTTAGCAGAGGGTATTGAGTGTAAAGAACTGCAGGATTTGGTACATGTCTCTGAACAGGTGGGCAAGCATTCTTTACAGTGTGGCTTTGATGCTTTACAGGCTTCTTCTAGGGTGGCTGCCACTGGTTCAGTTATTCGAAGGCACGCCTGGCTTAAGGATCAGAATTTGTCTGAGCATGTTAAGACTAGAATTCTGGATGCCCCTTTACAGTCTGAAGTTTTGTTTGGTCCTCCTGTAGAGTCTGTATTGAAGAAAATGGAGGACAAGGCTAAGTCTATGCAGACTGTTAAAGATTTTTTGCAGGTGCAACCTCCAAAGTTTAGTAGAAATTGGCCTACTAAAGGATGGACTTACCCTTCTTCTGATTCTCAGTCTAGGGGCAGATCTAGACGTGGTAGGGGCAGAGCTCAGAGTTCCTTCAGACCTAGAACATGGAGTTCGCCTGCCCAGTCTGCAGGTGAGGGCAGGGGCCAGTCCTTTCGTAAACAGGCCCAATGACCTGCATTTTCAGCTGCCAGATTCCTCTTGCCTGGCAGCTCCTTTGGGAGGAAAGTTAGCACTTTTCAAGCAAAACTGGCTTTTAGTCACCCAGGACAAATGGGTATTGGACATTATAAACCGAGGCTACAAGTTTTATTTCCATACATTGCCTCCTTTCAAAGGCATGCCAGATGTTCCTCCTTGGCAAAGGTTAGAGGCTCACAAACAGATTTCTTTACTTCTTCAAATGGAAGCTATACAGCCAGTTCCTCTGTCAGAAGTGGGCCTAGGATTTTATTCTCGCCTGTTTCTAGTTCCAAAGAAAGGGAACACGTGGAGACCGATTTTGGATTTATCTATCCTCAACACTTATCTGGACATTCCAAAGTTCAAGATGCTGACGTTACAACAGCTTTTACCTCTGTTGGGAAAAGACCACTGGATGGTAACTCTGGATCTCAAAGAGGCTTATCTTCATGTTCCTATCAGGCCCAGTTGCAGGAGGTACCTGCGTTTCGAGCTGGAAATTTACATTATCAGTTCTCTGCATTGCCCTTTGGCTTATCTACTGCCCAGAGTGTTCACAAAGGTTCTGGCTCCAGTGATAGCCTTTTTCAGGTTAAGAGGAATACAGATTTATCCTTATTTGGACGATTGCCTGATTATTGCTCAAGACAAAGACGAACTTCTTCATCATCTACAATATGTGATGGTAGTGTTAAGATGCCTAGGGTATTCTGTGAACGAAACAAAGTCCAGTCTAGTACCCTCTCAGGACATGTGCTTTCTGGGTGTGAGACTGAATACAGCTTCCCAGATGGCTTTTTTGACCCCGGACAAACAAAGAAGCCTTTCTCTTTATTTCCATCAAATGTCTCTACAGTCCAGGCTGACTGCAAGGACAGTCCTTCAAGCCTTGGGGTTCATGGCATCTTGTATTCTGGTGCTTCCCAATGCCAAACTGCATATGAGGAAGCTTCAATGGTATCTCAAAAATGTATGGACACAACACTGCCAAGATCTAGACACTGTCATTCAGATAATACCTTGCATTCAGAAGGAATTTTTGTGGTGGGCTCAGGAATGTCACCTAAACAAGGGACTCTCTGTGACCCGACCAGAGGCGAGTCAGATTCTAACGACAGATGCCTCGGACAAGGCTTGGGGAGCACACCTCAATGGAAAATGGGTGCAAGACACGTGGCCTGTCAGACTTCAACATTTGCATATCAACTTGAAGGAGATGTTAGCAGTCCAGTTTGCATTAATGGCTTTCAAGGATTTCCTTCACCCAGGGCAGGTATTGATTCAAACAGACAACACTACTGTCATGTGGTACATCAACAAGCAAGGGGGAACCCATTCATACCCACTTTGCAGGCAAGCGATGATTTTGTGGGAGACTGCTCTCAGTTTACACCTCAATCTTCAAGCAAGGTTTCTGCCAGGAGCACAGAACTCCTTAGCAGATGTGTTGAGCAGACAGATAGTGGATCCTCACGAGTGGAAATTGGATCCTCATGTATTCCAGCAGTTGACAGTGTTATGGGGGACTCCAGACATAGATCTGTTCGCTTCTCCACTAAATTACCAGTTGCCAAAGTTTTGCACAAAAAGGTTTCATCACACAGCTTGGAAGGTGGATGCTCTATCATTCAGTTGGAACAATCTTCATGTCTATGCCTTTCCACCTCTGCCTCTCCTCCCCAAGGTACTCTTGAAGGCCAGACAAGACAAACCATCCATGATTCTGATAGCACCGGATTGGCCTCGACAGCACTGGTACCCACTTCTGAGGAGTTTAGTAACGGAGCCTCCATGGCCTCTACCTTTAATTCCGCATCTTTTGTCTCAGGAGGGCAGTCACTTCCTCAATGTCAGGATTCAGTCTCTGCATCTCACAGCTTGGCATATTCTGTTTTAGACCCTGGAGGGTCTCAGCTGCCACAACAAGTTTTGAATGTTATTTTGGAGGCCAGAAGGCCTAGTACAAGGAAAGTTTATGCTGATAAATGGAGGAGATTTTTTATTTGGAGCAAAGAGAAGGATTTTGATGTTTCCAAGCCTAATTTAAGCGCTCTTCAATATCTTACTGAATTACTGGACAAAGGTTTGTCTTTCTCCTCTATAAAGATTCATGCTGCAGCCATTTCTGCTCACTATGATTGTGACCCTCCTTTATTCTCTCATCCTTTGTTTAAGCAATTTCTTAGAGGGGCAAAGAACATAAGACCCCCACGTAGAGCTCCTACTCCTGCTTGGGATCTCAATTTTGTGTTGAAAAAACTTACTCTACAACCTTTTGAGCCTGCAGCTACGGCCGAGTTAAAGTATTTGTCTTGGAAAACTGCCTTTTTGTTGGCCATTACTTCTGCAAGAAGGGTTTCTGAATTGCAGGCCCTTATGGCAGTGGAGCCTTTCCTGATTTTTCATAAGGATAGGGTATCTTTGCGTACTAATCCTTCCTTTATGCCTAAAGTGGTTTCTAGTGTGGCCTTAAACCAAACTATTCATTTGCCTACTTTTTATGCAAACCCCCAAAATAAAGGGGAGAAGATTTTGCATACTTTAGATATTCACAGGCAGTTGCGTTATTATTTGAGCAGAACCAAGGAGTTCAGACAGTCTCAGCAGTTGTTTGTTTCTTTTGCTTTGGGTTCTCAGGGTAAACCTGTTTCAAAACAAACTATTTCTAAGTGGATTGGGTTTTGTATTTCTTTCTGTTATTCCCATCATGGTAAGGAGATTCCGGCTGGAATCAGACCTCATTCCACTAGAGCTACTGCCACCTCTACTGCCTTTCTAAGGGGGGTAGCTACAAAAGATATTTTGGAAGCAGCTACTTGGAGTTCAGTACATACTTCTAAACATTACCACCTTCCTCTTTATTCTAAGTCTAGGGCTGGATTTGCCACTGCAATATTACAGGGCATTTTAGCAGCCCCTAATGCTTTATGATTTTTCCATCCTCCCTTTCCCGTTGCTTTGGGATTCTACCCATAAGTAAGGACTGCAGCAATGTGAGATGAAGAACATAGTACAGTTTTGTACCTACCATAAATGTAGATGTTCGAAGATCCACATTGCTGCAGTCCAATTTACCCTCCCTCCTTCCCCTCTGTAGTTTGGCATGGTTATATGGTTTGTGTGATGGTTGTTGTTGGGCCTGTTTTTGGGAGGTATTCTGTTTTTGGCTGTGGCCTTTCTTTTTAGGGCCTTCTGACATCTGGGGCAAGAAAAGACTGAGGATATGACGTCGGTCATGCGCTTTTATACCCTGACGCTCTGATGTCAGATCTGAGTGCCCATGACCGACGTCAGCCTAATACTTTGGTATTCGGGCCGACCGAGGACAGCGGACTACCCATAAGTAAGGACTGCAGCAATGTGGATCTTCGAACATCTACATTTATGGTAGGTACAAAACTGTACTTTTTCTAGCAACAACATCTTCATTAGTTTCAGATATCTTTAATGTGGAATTATTCAGATTACTTTTACTTCGGCAGAGACACTCAAGTGTTGCTGTATAATACAAGGGATATAATTCAGTTATATATTATAATTAATACAATCAGGTAAATCAAATCTTTTGCATGGCCCTAACAGTGTGCAAGGAGCCTATTGCTTGAAAACAGTTCAAAGGTAAATAACCTGCCACTGGCCAGATGCTTTTTCTTTGAATATGGGTTTCAATGCAGTTTCATTGAATGTGAGATTCAAAAGTAGAGAAGCTTTAATGCCAAGTCTGTTTTCATTGTAAGACTATTGCTTTTTTAGGTTTAGTAAATGTCTCAGTGTTTGGGCTATAATGTTTGAAATAAAAGTTGTAAATTAAATCCAACTGCCTGTAATCATTGTAGAACTAAAGCATAAAACAGTATGCACACAGAGATTTGAACAGTGTCTATGGCAAATGGGGAGAAATAGCCAAGTAATGGGACACTGGAATGGCTGTGTGGGCGGGGCTTGGGGTGGACATGGGTGGGGCTATGTTGGCAGGGGGCGGGGAGAGTTATGTGGGTGGGGCTCTGGGTTTGCACCCCCCTGCAAAAAATCCTGTGGGCTCCCTTGCCTCTCACATATATTTAAAGTAATATTAAAGGAGTGATTTTACTGATACTGTACTTACACTGCCTGAGATAACCATCAGCTAAAACAGAAATTATAAATGAAATAGCCAATACAATTTTCTGGTGTTCATTTAGTTTACAGAAAGGCAAACAACCATGCTACCGAAGAGTCTACAAGCAAATAGTACAGCATACTGAATTTTTGCATGTAAGGGTGGTGTTGATAAACACCATGAAAACAACAGACAGAAGCAGTGTTAATAACTTTCATGAAGAAGCTGGATAAGACATTGTACTTTACCTTTAGCTAAAAGGTATTGCACTTTAGTAACCAGGTGCAACTGAATGGAGAGGGGACAGGAGCAAACCGAAAAGGAAAGATAGATGGAGTGTTAAAATAACTGCAACTAAATTTTGCTACAATAATTTTTGTTTAGATACAAATGCTCTGACAGATTTAAATGAGTTTAATTCTTCTCAGTTTAGATTTATCAGCTTGTAGGTTAACCTGTTGTTAGGGGGTGGGTAGGAAAAGTAGTTAAGGACTTGACTTTACAGTTACAAAGTACAAGGTTTGATTCTGACTTCTGGTTATTGGCTAGGCTTGTAATAGTCTGCAGACTGATAGCTTAGTATTTACCTATGAATCTATAACAGCAGAAACAGGCCTTCAGCCTTTCCAACTTTACCATCTCATTGCTCTTTTTGCATACTGCCTTCTTAACTAAACTCACCCATCAGATTTGTATGTGTTTACTGCTGCTGTCTGACACAGCACAGCTTTTGTCAGTGTATGTCCTGTGTCTACCACCATTCCTGAGACAGCATGCTATCAGAGACCTCTGTATCATTTTCACTTCAATCAATATGTAACAGCATAATGATTGGTGTCTGTCCCACATATCTCCACATACATATGCACAAGGTGAACAAAATAGAACATATGCTTGATACATGCAGATTTTAATGAAGCACTAATCTGAGGTGGTAACAACGGAGATAAACTGAGCAGCTGTAAACAGCATTGCTGTAGCTTGCATACATATTTTATCAGACTAATGTACTGGATATCAGTTTTATTTCCGTTAAAATATTTATTTATATTTGAAAACACATTTGTTGTAAGAATGATGTTTAAGAAAGAACAACAGCCAACAGATGTAAAATGTTTGCCTTTAGTCTGGGAAACTATTTTAATAGGAAAAATGTTATTGTTTATTTAAAACAACTTCCATACTTAGATTATAATGGGGTCAATTTATTCCAGATGGTCACATTAGGCAAATGCCTTTTAATCCACATGTTGAAGCAAGACATGATTAGGCTAAAACAAATTGAATAAGCTAGTGTCCTATTTATTTAATTCTTGAGTTATTTATGGCTTAAGAAAACATTTAGTGCAACACAAACTGTAATATGTTTATTCTGGATCATTTGTGTCTGTGAAAAACCTAAGTTCTTTGAGAGGATTAAGAACTTGTAAGGCATTTTGCCGTAAAAAAATATATGCTTGTTAAGAATGCAGTCTTTTGGTTTAAGAGAACTACACACTTTGAGCCCCACATCTTAGAAGTAGTGCAGACACCAGTTCCGCTCTTGTAACAAGGTTTCCAGTCATCCTATATAAAATGTAAATAACTAAACTGAATTTCAGTCATGTCTTGGCTTGGTACATGCGGATAAATATAGCACAAAAGTGAAACAATTAAATCATTGGGCCACTGCCAGATATTATTTCTCATATAAACCTTAATGCTTTCTGTAATAAGGCCAGAGAAAGATTTTGAAGTTTAGGCACTACTGTAGGATTAATTAAGGAGCCTCATTTATTCCTCATGAAAACACCTAGAACAGCTGTAACCTCCATAAGCAATAAGGTAATCAGTTATATAGTATCATCCCAGATTCATTTATGTGCCCACAATCTGAAAAAAAATAGAAGGGTTAAACTATAGCCAGGTGCTCTGCACTAATAAATATGCTTTAATGACTGATTTGTTGAAATCACATAGCTTCACTAACAGCCCTAGCACTAACAGTATTGGTGTATGGCTTGTAGTCAATAATTATGACACTGTGATCCCTCAAAGAACTGCCTTGACTAGTAATGAAAAGGACTGGATGATTCAACTGCATCTGATTTATTACTGCCCTTATTTTCTGATTGTGGAAAGAAATTAAGCTCAACATCACCACAGCCCTTTACAGATATGTTAATAGAGTGTATCTGACAACTAAACATCTTCCTAACTTTCATGTATTAAATATTGGTGCACATTTTTATTTGCATGAGATTTCTTTATCTAAATTTTGTATATTATATTTTTCTGAGATGCTGGACAGCTTGTCTTACTCAGTTTATTGACTTTTTTCTGTCAGGTCTGAATTAATCAGAAATTTGTTATTCTTCACATTTATGAACTAAATGAACAAAATGAATTACTCAATCAGGGTATACGTAACCTCTGAACATGGCACCCATCTCAGTCTGGATTCATCAAGGGCAGGTCATGCTTACTCAATGTGGTGATTTTTTTTAAAAAGGTCACCAGAATGGATGAAGGCAAAAAGGCATACACCGTATACCTCAACCTAGTCAAATCTTCTGACACAATTCTCCAGTTAGGCATAGTAAGGAAAGCTAAATAAACTGAGGTAAAAAAAACTATATCACCCACTGGATTGCCAAATGGCTCACAGAGAGAATGCAGATAATCAAAATAGGGGAAGTCACCTCCACAAAAAGACCAGTTACCAATGGAGTCCCCCAGGGTTCTGCGCTGGACCTGTCTTGTTTGGCATCTACTTTTGTGAAGTAAAAGCTAATACCAAAGCCTCTTGCTGGCTACGTTTGGAGATGACTGCAAGCTAGGAGCAGTCAATGAATCCCCAAATGACTTATTCATCCTGCAGGAAGGTTTGTCCCAAATAAATAACTTGTGCCAAAATCATGGACAGAAACTAAATGCCAAAAAATGCATTATTGCATCATTTTTGAAGACATCTACCCCAGGGAACAACCACATTTACAATTAGCCCCTAAGAGTTGAGCCAGTTGTTTAGGATTTGGGAACTTATATGGATAGTGACGTAACTTTTGACAAATATGTGTCCATTGTTGTAAGATAGTCCTTCTATATTGTACAGCGTATAAACAAAGGGATTGTGTTTAGATCTAGGGATGTCATTGTCTCCCTCTACTCAGTCCTTATTAGGCCAGTCATTAAATATAATGCCCCCTTTGCCATGTATCTGTCCATACACATGCAACAACTGTAATGTCCACAGAGATACCTTACATAAAGGATACAAGGCCTAAACAACATGTCCCTCATGGATCGACTCAAAGCCCTGTCACTATACTCAGTATCCTACAGACTGCTAAGAGGTGACCTATGTCTGGCATATGAGACATCCTCCAATCCATTACCAATGGATTTTCTGCATATCTACAAGTCAAATGGAATCCGAAATACTTAGTGTAGGGATCTAAATCTCTTCTGCAACATCAACAGAATGGTTTGGAGGTGCAGATATATCTCACAAAGGATACTGCTGGTCTGGAACAGTGCTCCCCAGCCACATAAAACAAAGCTCATTCCTGTCCATACTCAACAGCAACTTGAATCTATGAGCGAATAGCATGCATGGATCCCCCCAAATTATCTCTGGTTTGATCCCAGTTATTCTCATTAAGAGTAATATGTAATTACTAGCCATGAGATGGGTAAGGCCAATCTAAAACCAAGTGGGATAGGTTATTTGGAGCAAAAAAGGAAAACTGGATAGGCTTAAAATGACCCACAAGGGCAGCTAACCTAGTACTTATCTATGAATCTATGAATGTTAGTGTTGATTTTTTTTGTCATTGATAACTGATGATGTGTTCTGAAAAGAATATAGACAATTACATAGTTGTTATAATTAGCTAAATATGTTATTTATTGTTTACTGTTAGCTTGCTTGGTGTTGTCAAACTTTATGACATCAGTGTATTGGCAGCTTGTTTACTTTCTTATTAAAAGTTGATAAAAAATAAAAATGACACTGTGGTGGTTTATCATGCACCCAGTGCTGCTTTGGAAATTATTCCAGATATTATGCACTCTTTTTAAAGTACAGTATTCTGTATGGACGTGATGTTGTGATTTTTTTGTGTGTTATACTTTTTAAGAGGGGCTGCTACTTCTTCCAAACCTGCCCCCTTCTGTTTTTTTAGTTGTGGGAAAGTTAAAGGGCTGAGGCCTCCCTTACCAAGTACCATAGAAGAAAAACTTTGAAAAGAGACAGATGGGTTGAAAATATCACTTGTGTTTATATGACTGATGAAAAGTGCTTGCGCCTGTGCATCATAACATTCTTCTGATAATGTTTTTACTTACTATACTTCAGTAACTTTAGTATGAGGGTAGGTTGGGTGGCATTCTCTCATCAGATGTTCCTTATTGGTCAGCTCTGGGACATTTATTCTTTTTGATATTTATCTACAAACTCACACATCACCTTTTGGCATAAAATACTCCTTTATGTGAAAGACTTTCTGTTAAAAAAAACAGGAAGTAAACTCTCTGATTTGCAAACCACGCTACACCAGTGGTTAACAGCTTTGCCATTGGTTCTGCACTAACCAGCACAAATTGTAACAAAAATAACACAATGACTTTTGACACCCCACAGCACCAGACCTCTGTATCTCCAAGAAAAACAATAGATTATTGGCAAAGTCCTGTCCATCCAGGACAATAAACTTCTTAGAAAATGTATTGATCAACATATCTCCTTCACTTTTCTTGCTGAAACCACAATAACTAAAGATCTTGCTAATCTTAAATACACTTACAAAACAGAAAGCCACCAACTACTGACTTGTTTAAAGGTATTTTTGAAAATATACTGTTTTGCAAATTAGAATAGAGAGTTTTCCATCCTGGCAACTCACTCACCAATCTAATTCCCTAATAAAATACATAGTAAGAACCTGCTACCATGGATGGGCAGTTTCCCATCATTTCTCTGGCCAGTCTGATGGACATGGGCATCCTTAGGCAATGTAGCAATTGTCTTCTGTATACTGGAAACCACTTATTCCTGAAACAAAGTAATATTATATGTGAGAGATATAGTTACACTATGAAATTGGTGGCAATACTCTCACAAACAGACAAATCAAATGACAAAGAGGTTGTTAGCGCACACACATCACTTCCCACACTAAATAAGGACTTGGCGCATAAATTCACATATGCGGAGGTACTCAAAGCCAAGAGTCCTCCCAAATACTGCCTTCAGAAACCACATATACACACAACAAAGCAAACAATAACCACAACACATAATACACACACCAGTGTCTCAAAACAAACAAGCCCATAAGGCATAATACCATAAAACCTATCATAGGTGACTCCATAGTGAAACATACAGATATCCCCCTCGCCACGCTGGATAAGAAGAAGGTTACGGTTAGGTGCCTGTCAGGTACCAGGATCTACCAGGTCACACAAGCACTCAAGTCACTCAGCCACAAGTACCAGCATGACTCTGTCATAGTCCATCTGGGTGTGAATGACCTGAGACATACCTCCCCGGAGTACATGAAGATAAATATGACTGAGCTCTGAGATTATATGTCACAGGGAGGTATGACCCTAGCCCTGAGTAGCATTCTACCCTCACCAAAGATGATGCCACAATACAAACAAAAAATGATTGATTTTAAAAATTGGCTTAATGTCTGGTGTCAGTCCAAGGGGGGTCCAATACCTGTCAACCTGGGAGGACATGGTCAACAGGCCACGCTCTTTTGCCAGAGATGGTATGCACCTGTCTCCTGTAGGCTTTTGGATACTGACAAAGGCATTAGCCGTCCATATTTTGCCTTTTTTGGCAATGTCAAAGCAATGTAACAAAATCTTCTTTATGTAAACCCGAGGTAGTGCTGCTCAGTGCTATTAGTCTAAACAAGAAGCTGCACCCCCTGGAAGCATTCCTCACCTTGAAAGATGCTGATGTCTGTGCAGCCACTGAGATATGGTTCACAGCCAAGGAAAGCACCCCAGCCATGTAGGGCTACAACATCTTCTATACATTCAGACCACAATCTGAGCAGGAAAGAACCAAAGGAGGAGGAGGTGTATCCATCTTCATAACGGATAAGTATACCTCAATCCTTTCTTTCATTTCTTTTATCAACCCCTCCCATTGCATCATAGCTACATAATTTTTCCCAGATTTTATCCCGAGCAAAGACACTTCATTCATTAAAAAATACATACCCCCAGTTTTCACCCCATCACCCAAACCCTTACTATTGCCTTTATTCAAGGTAATTCCCATTTCCTTTAAACATCCATTCAGACAAACCAACACTTCCCTCATCCATATTTTGTTCTTAGTAACTACAAATATATCATCTGTATATGTTAAAACTACTGGAATCACCAACACCTTTTGCATTGCATATCTAGCATCTTTCATTTTACAAGATACCTCACTCACTATTGCATTCATTATCAATGCTAACAATATTCTATTCATGGAGCATCCTTGTCATATACTACACTTCATGCATTTTTCTTTGCACAGCCGCCCAATCTGTAACACTCTCATTCTATTATATTGAGATACTGACATATGAAATCTCCTAATTCTGGTATCTATTTCATATTTATCTATAACATCCCACAGAGCATCATGTCCTACTGTATCAAATGCCTTGCTAACATCATCTACTGTAAGTTTCGCATCCTCTGTTTTTCTTATAATATCATCCACAATTTCTCTCACAAGCAATAATAATTCTTGACATCCCTTCCATTGTATAACATATCTGCTTTCATCTATAATATTCCTCATCCTTCCTTCTACCCTCTTCTGTATTATTCTCATAAACAGTAATAATTTGTGTTATTTGGTGTGATGGGTCTCCATTTTTTATTTGATTCTTCTCATCTTTCTTCCATATAAATTTTAGTACCACACTACATAACTCTCCAAAAGCAAACCTTCCCATCAACCATTAATTCAATACATTTACAAAATAATCTCTTTGCAAATCCTTTAATTTCTTGTACATTCCATATACTATACCATATGGGCTTGATACTGAATCAACATTTACATTCTTAAGTACTTTATCCAATTCAAAAATATTCATTTCTTTTTCAAATTCTTCCTTAACTCATTCTGATTTTTTTTTACTTTCTGTTCTCTCTTATTTTCCTCCTTTTTACTCTTTATTTTCGCATACTGTACTACAATACTCATAATTTGGTTTTGTGTTGTTTTACATATCCTTTTAAATTTTTCATTTCTCTCATTATACTATTTTACTCAAATATGCAGACACCTCCTCCTTTCTCCCTTGTAAATGATATCATTGTCAAAACAGTAATGCCTTAATTTATTTTCTTGATTTCTTTTATATATTACTTTTTCCAAACCATAATAATCTCTTGTATTATTCTCTAAATTTTATAAAACATCTGTCTACATTTTCCAATACTTCATGTTTTCTTCCTTTTTAACATCATCCTGGAATTGAAAAAAACACTTTTTTTATTCTTTTTAAATTAAATCCACTATTCAGACCGGTTTTTATAGATGTCATTCATACTTATCTGATCCTTCCATAACTACATCCCACTCTCCAATTTCATCCCCAAATTTCTCATTTATTCTTTTTATTCACTTTTCTATTTTAATATACTCCCTTTCTTCCATCATCTCCATCCACATTGCTATATGGTCTGTTACCCAAAAGCATTCCAATAATACAAATTAAATAATTTAATATCTACCCTTCTATAAGTCCATTCACTTTTGTTCCACATAGCTAATTTACCACATTTTATCACTTCCTGTATTTTTGACATTTTTCCCTTAAATCACAGTTAAAGTCCCTGCAAGTACAATTTTCACATTGACCACTGCACAGTCTGATATTTGATTAAACAGATTCTCTCTTTCCTTGCTAGTTATATATAATTATAATTCTATAACTACATTCTCTCCACCTTACACCCACATAATTTAACCTTCCCATCCTTACCAACATTACAGCTACTGTTTTCATTGTTTGTTTTATTTTATTTTTTTATACAACACAGCCACTCCAGAGCAATGTTCACTTCACTTCTAAAGTTTCATGTTATATTTCCACCCCACAATATTTCTGTTTGCAGTCTTTATTCACTTGTTAGGAATCTTACATCCTCTAATAGAATAACATCCATATCACCTTTAGCACACCATTCCAGAATCCCTATCCTTCTTACAGTAATACTGTTTACATTTACTGAAAGTACTCTAAAATTGTTGCTTTTCTTTTTTAAGTTTAAACAAAATATTTTTAAATTTTTGTTTTCTTATTTTTACTCTTTCCCCAAGTATTTTTTTTTACTGGTTTTATGTACAAATAATCCTTGATCCTCAGAATCAGATTTTCACAAGCTAGACCTTCAATAAAAATTATTAGTATCAATCCCTTCTCCTGACCTCTCTTCCTGCATGCACTCTCTCTCTGTCCTCATTTTTCTCCTCTATATTTTTTCTTCTTCTATAGTTTTTTCTTCACCTAGTTAACTCTCTCCATCAGCCTCTTGTCCTTCTTTGTCTATGTTTTCTTCTCTTTTCCCTTCTTTTTCATTATTTACTATTTGCTTTTGATGATCCATCTAGGCTGGCCAGCATATCCTAATGTCCTCTATGATCAGTCACAAAAATAACACTCAACAAATGTACCACTGTGTTTTTTTTTTCAAAATTCAAAACAACTTACAACCTCCACTCCCCATTCCATAAGATTCTCTAATCTCTAACTTTCACAATATTATCAGTAGCTTTGCACAGACCCTGTGTGTATTTTTAACATTGCCTTCTTCTAATTTATTTGTTCTAAACTGCAAAGTAACATTTCTTTTTTTTTTTTTTTTACATTTAAGTTACTACCAGAAAAGAAATAATTCCCATGGATAAATGTCCTTTTGTCACACGGTTCCAGAAATCTTATCATCAGTTCATCAGTTTCATATTTTAAGCCATAACAATTCTCTAAAAAATGTATTAAAGACCACATTTTATTGAGCTTTAAAACCCAAAACATTTACCAAATTGTCCCATGTATAATATTTGTCTATTACAGTGTCATTTTTGTTCTTATTGTCACAGTTGGTCTTCTCTTATTTTTAAAAACAGTTTTGATTACAGTTTTGTTGTTGTTGTCTGTTTATGCCTGCTGTCACTGCTGCATATGTTTTAGTTACTGCATTATCTTTTGTCACAAAACAATATATCTTCTCAGTTTGTTGCTGCTTTCCTCTTTTACTTTATTTCACAGCTGCATAAGTTTTAACTGCTGCATTCTCTGCTGCCACATCACCTGGTTCCGTTTCCACATTACCATCCTCAACATGTCTGAAAAGGTTATCTGCCATATGACCCCTGCTTGATTATTTTTAACAAGAAATCAGCTCCAGGTCCTCTTGATGCCAGTTGTTATCTGCACCACTTCAGCAGATTCACTTACTTCTTTATCCATGGAGACAGCTAAACTTATTAGTTTATTTGTAACATACACCACACAGGAATCTTTGTTTATATTTTCAAGCTTCATATGGAGCAAATTTTCTCCAAATTCTCACTGTCCCCCTCCAAACTCTCCATAGCATTTCTCTCATCCGCCATATTGCTACTGTCACTACTACTCTTAGGCCTCTTCCTTGCTGCTGTAGGAACCCTCTAGCACCATCTAGCAACTCCAAAGAGTAGGACAAGGTCCCTGATGCCTTGGCCAAATTTCCCCTAGTAGTATAAATACATCTCGGGTCTCCCCTGAAAAGAGACCAGTAGTGAGACTAACCCTGTCAACAAAAGATAAACAAGAATAAATAAATAAAATAAAACAGGAAGATCACACCTCCCACTTTTTTGAGAGGATATGCCCTCTTAGAATTGCTTTATTCAGATCCTGAGGATTGATACATATTCTATTTTTGTTATGCTTGACTGCAGTCACTGTGCTATTTGTCCATGGTTCTCTGTTATATGGCTGGGGCCATCAATGAACTTAAGAATGTCCTGGGGGATCTTGATGGCAACTGCTTCTGCAAGAGGGAGTTTTTTTTTTTTTTTTTTTTGTTTTTTTTTTGTTATGATTTATCCTCATTTTTTGCCCCTCCCCATTCCCTATGCAGATCTTGTAGTACTGTCTGAGGACCACTCCCCTCTGTGGACTATACCTCCCATTAGTGACTGTGAGGTGAACATCTCTGCCACCCAGGATAGGGACACTTATCCTGCCTGACAATGGCTCAGACACCCAAGCCACTTATCAATCCCAGGTTTCCTGGGTCATAGTTAGGCTTTTATCGCTCTATTCCATGGTGCTGACTTCAATCGGTGGCACCTCTGCATCAGTCTTTATGCTGTATTGGCTTGGTATGCAGCCTAGTTATTTGTATAAATCAACATACTACTCAAAAATATCAAATGTAGAATTACAAATTTAGTTTTGTTTTGTGATTTGTGATTTCACATCAGCTCACACAGCACTTTTTTCCAAGTGGTGTCCAACCTTTTGGCTTGCTGGGGCTGCATTGAGTGAACAGAAATGGTCTTGGGGCCGCATATAAAATATATCATATAGTTAACTCTTTCGTTGCTCTGGAAGACCACAGTCGACCTCCTGGCTGTACTGTAGGTGCATTTGAACAATGAATAAATGTAATAAATGCCCAATATTTGCCTTAAAATTCTAATTCTCATTCAAATTCTAATTCTCTAATCTAACAGTTAACTCTAACATCTTAGTTTATATATATATATATATATATATATATATATATATATATTTTTTTTTTTTTTAACAAATAAACAGATATTCACTACAGCACTAGCATTTCTCATTGGGAAAACCATTCCAGCAGTCCAACTATGTAAAACATCAACATCAGCAGTCCTAAAATACTATAATCCACACAAATAACCCAACATATTTGCAATCAAGTAAAGAATTCACATTACTGACTTAATAAAACAATTCTGAATAAGCTACAAGTGGGTCTCACCCAAACAAATAATTGGTGCCAGAAATATGGCCTCAAGCTAAATGCCAAAAAATGCATCATCATCCCCTTTGAGGACAGTGATGTCCCCACAAATTATCACATTAATAACGATGTTGTAAGCAAGCAATAAGTCGTGTGGTACTTGGGCACCAAGGTTGATAGAAACCTGACTTTTGACCACCACATTGTCTCCGTTGTAAGGAAAGCTTTTTACATGTACCACTTCATTAATAAGGGTATCTCATCCAGGGACAAGGAGGCCATAACATCCCTGTATTCTTCCTTTACAAGAGCCATTACTGAGTGCAATGCCCCTTTTGGCATGTGCCTCACCAAAACACCCTGCCAAAAGAAATACTACAACCATTTCTGACAAAAAAGGTCAAAGGACTAAGTTCACTTAGTTATCCAAACAGACTAAAATGCTTCTTGCTTTCCTCTGTCTCTCACTGGCCCCTATAAATTTCATCATTGGCTTGCTTTCTAGGCTAAGAAAGATCCTGCCTTAAGAGACTTCCTCTACCTGGTTATACTTAAAACGCTCACTACAAAGACCACAGCCTTCACTGCAACATAAACAAGTCACTTTTTATGGACAGGTTCTTAACACAAAAACCTTCAACTTCTGTAAAAAGCTCCTCTCAGTATCAAAAAATGTAGTTCAGCAGCACAATGGCTGGATGGATAGCCATACTTATTTCCTTGTTTCACTTGAAAGAAAGTTACTGTTTGTCATTTTTGCATTTAAGTTACCTGTAACACATTGCATTTAAGTTACCTGGCACTTGCTCACTAAGTCAGCACTAAAAAATTAAAAGCACTACATCCTCACAAACTCCCCTTGAGTACCTTGTTCCCCACTGGCCCTTTTTTTCAATTATAAAGGAATTCCCAATACTATTCTAGCATGTCCAAAGGTCAGTTGTCAATCTCCTCTCTGGTCCAGCTGGTGAATCTGGGAATCTTGAGGCAATGTTACAACTGCCTCATGTACACAGACAACCCTCTCCTCCTCCCAACAAATTCCAACACGTGTGAGAGATGCAACCATATAGTCAAACTGCAGGCTAAGCTCTCTCAACTCAGTACTGGTGTAACCAGTCAGGAGGAGAAGGAAACCACACTCACTACAATTCCAGTCACACATAGACCTACCACGACAGCAAACCAAACACATAAACACACAAAAACATACTCAGAGGCTCTAAATAAAAATCTGCCTAAGCAGCAGAGACCGCCAAAGCAGACACCCAAGCAACCGATACCCCAAAACAAAACACGTGCAACACATAGCTCACAAAGCCAGTGTGCCGAACAGTCACAGCCCTTAAGGCTAAACAACACACCTGATACACTTGTAATAGGTGACTCTATTGTCAGGCACACTGACGTCCTGCTCACCAGGCTGAACAAGGAGAAGGTTACGGTGAGCTGCCTGTCGGGCGCTAGGATCCGCCACATAACACAAGCACTCATGTCACTCCAAGGCAAGTACAGATATGACTCAGTCATTGTCCATGCTGGTGTGAATGACCTGAGATGTACCTCCCTGGACTACATGAAAAGAGACATAGAGGAGCTCTCTGAGCATGTAGCCCAGGCCGGTATGACCCTGACCTTGAGTAGCATCTTACCCTCACCAAGAATGATGCCACAATATGAAGACAAGATGATCAATTTCAACAATTGGCTTAAGTATTGGTGTCATTCAAAGGGGATCCAATGCCTGTCAGCCTGGGATGACATGCTCGACAAGCCACGATGCTTCACTAGGGACAGCTGGCACCTGTCACCCCTGGGCTTTCGGATATTGGCAAAGGCTCTTGCTACCCCCATAGTGCCTTTTTTAGGCAAGGCTCAAAAGACAAACCCACCTCCATAGGTATCACAAGGGATAAGAAACTAAGAGTAATGCTACTCAATGCCAGAAGTCTAAACCTCAAGATG
This sequence comes from Protopterus annectens, assembly GCF_019279795.1. Classification (NCBI taxonomy): domain Eukaryota; kingdom Metazoa; phylum Chordata; order Ceratodontiformes; family Protopteridae; genus Protopterus; species Protopterus annectens. Next base: position 452,969,925 of record NC_056736.1, read on the forward strand.
CACGCACTCAAAACTCTCCTTAGCATGGAGAACATCGATATCTGTGCAGTAACAGAAACTTGGTTCAAGGCTCCCAAGAGCACCCCAGCACTACCAGGTTATACCTCATACCATGCTTTTCGGCCCCAAAACTTGGACCGAACCACAAAAGGAGGGGGAGTATCAATATTCGTCAAAGATACCCAAACCTCCAGGTTGGTGGCACAGCATGAAGCATCAGAGACTATCCATGTGCAACTAACAGTGGGTAAAACTGCCTTCCAGTTTATAGCCTGCTACAGACCACCCTCCCAAACCCAGGAACCCCACTTGGCCTTCCTGAGAACACTGGAAAATATGAAGGCCTCTCCAACCACTATTATATTGGGCGACTTCAACTACCCAAACATAGACTGGGAGCATTACTCTAGCTCCAACACCCTAGCCCAAAGGTTCCTACAATATATAAACTCAAATGCTATGGAACAACTTGTTACCACTCCCACAAGAGGGGAAAACATACTGGACCTGATCAGCACCAATATGGGGACTCTATGCTCCAGACCAGAAGTGTATCCCTCACTGGTAAGATCAGACCATAAACTAATCTCACTGGATATTCACATCCCGACCCCACCCCCTGCCCAGAAAACCACAGTGAAAAACTTCTCTAAAGCAAATCTCACACTCCTCAAAACTGAGGTGGAATGCTTCAAAGCCCCCGGGCCTGTGGAAAATACGGCCCAGACTGCAGAATCCTTTATAAACGCATTCTATGAACACCTTCAGGAATGCATGGATCTTGCAATCAGAAAATAAAACCAAGACCCAATCCTCCAAAGGCAGACGTCCTGTCTGGTGGACCCCAGCCATAAACAAACTATACAATAGAAGGAGGAAGCTACTACATGATAGAGCAAAATCCCAAAAAAGGAAGGCATCTCTGATCAGTATTAGCAAAAAACTACGGGCACTCATAAAATCATCTAAGGCCAGCTTCGAGAGAAAAATTGCACAGGACACTAAGGATAATCACAAGGCTTTCTTTAGTTATGTTAGGAACCTGGGTGGAAATTCCCAGATATGCACAGAATTAGTCCAAAATGACAAAAAATACACCAAACCCACAGACATTGCCAACATCCTAGCTGACAGGTTCAGCACAAACTCCCCCCCCCACCAAAAGGGCAAATATCTATCCCAGCAGAGTGCTGCCCCCCTGACATCTCAGATGCTCAGGTAAGAGCCGCCCACTCCAAACCAAAAAACACAGCATCAATGGGACCAGACGGTGTCCCGGGCTGCGTCCTACATGAACTCCAAGAAGAGCTAAACCTAAACACAAAACTACTGTTCAATCTCGACCTAACTACAGAATGTGTACCCAAAGAGTGGCGTACAGCAACAGTGGTCCCTCTCCAAAAGGTGGTGCCTCAACGGATCCTGGAAACTATTTCCCCATAAGCCTGACTAGCTTGGTCTGCAAAGCTATGGAAAGGATCATCATGGACCTCATAAATAAAGATATTAGGGACCTACAGACACTGGATCCTACCCAGTTTGGCTTTGTTAAGGGCAGATCCTGCCTCTTAAACCTGGTTGATTTCTTTGAAACAGTCACAAAGGCCATTGACGAGGGGAAGGTGGTCCACACAGCCTACCTGGACCTCGCAAAAGCCTTCGATACAATACCCCACTCGGGCATTATAGATAAGCTCACCAGCTTAAATATAAACCCCATGTCACTAGATGGATTGCAAACTGGCTCAAGGACAGAACCCACATGGTTAGAATTGCTGGAGCCATGTCAGACTCCAAACCAGTTACAAGTGGCATCCCACAAGGCTCAGTCCTGGGACCTCTCTTGTTTGGTATATATTTCTCGGAGGTACAGGCCAACACAGAAGGACTGTGGTTGACCAAGTTCGCAGATGACTGCAAACTGGGCACCATAATTGACTCTCCAGCCAACACAAGCATCCTCCAAAAGGGCCTCATAGAAACAGACAACTGGTGCCAGAGCCATGGCCTCAAGCTAAATGCCAAAAAGTGTATAGTCATCCCCTTTGGCAAAAACAAAGTGCCCACAAATTACCACATAGGTGGTAATCCATTAAGTACAGAAGAAGTAATTAGGGACCTGGGGACCCAGGTTGATAGCAATCTCTCATTTGACAACCACGTGGCCAAAGTGGTTAGAAGAAGATTTTATATAGCCCACCTAATCATGATGGGATTCACATCTAGATCAGGGGAGGTCATCGTGCCTCTTTACTCATCCCTCATCAGGCCCATAATTGAGTACAATGCCCTTTTGGGATGTACCTTACCAGACACCTGCAGCAACTGGAAAGACCCCAAAAGTACCTCACCAAGAGGATCAAAGGGCTCAAACAGATGCCATATGCTGCCCGGTTAAAGAAACTCCAGCTCTACTCAGTGGCATACCGCCTGTTCAGAGGCGATCTGTGCCTGACATATAAAGCCATGTCCAACCCGGAATTAATGGACATGCTGCACCTCAGAAAATCCAAATCCCATCGAGCCACGGCTCGAGACTTGAACCTCAGCACTGAAATAAATAGGACATGCTGGAGGGACAGATTCATAACCCAGAGGCTCCCTTCACTCTGGAATAAAATCCCAGTCCAGGTTAGGCAGAGTCCCTCATTGACTCTCTTCAAGAGGAATCTTGATGAGTGGATGGGAGATCATAGGTTTACCCTGGGTATCACTTCAGTGTCACTGTTAGACAGAGGCACAGTATACTAACCTCGAAAAAGGGCATAGCAAAATTAATTTAAAATGGGTGGCGAAAGCCAAACACACTCTGGCTAGGCTTATAAATGCCCTAGGGCAGATAGCCTAGTATGAACCTATAAATGTAGTCCTTGGGTAAGTAGCATAGCCTTCATCAAACCAGATGGAAAATCCACATACTAACCTTTCCCAGCTGGATGGCTAAGATTTAATATTGGTTACTTAAGTCTAGTTGCCCAAGAAGAGGAGCATATTTAACTAAGAATTCCATTTGCAAAATTATATTCAGTATACATATTAAATCTCTTTCTCTCTTACACACACACACACACACACACACACACACACACACACACACACACACACACACACACACACACACACACACACACAAAAGCCCCTACTCGTAAAATAGGCAACCTCAGTAATCACATGACACCCACTCACTGAATGAAATTGTCTGGAAGTCAAAATATCTGAATAAAAAATCATAATAGAGATGGATTCATCCATGTAATTTCCCACCACCAAAAGGACCATCAATAAATCAACAAACAACAGCTCGGCAAAAAGTAAATCAATAAGAAAACCATAAACTATAATGCTACATACTGGTGTAAACATATAACCTGTGTCAATCCCCAGGTTAATCCATACCAAAAGATTGTTTCAGAGCTTCAGCTATGTACAAACAGCTTTCTCCTAAAAGCTTTACTCATTGATATTTGCCTTGCTGTAATTATAATTGTTAAAAAAAAGGTTTTTAAGTTTATTCTGTACCTCAATGATTCTCACTGTTACGAGATGTAATCTCTGCCATATTGTATGAGTACTACATCCATAATTTGCTGTCTCTCTCTCTCTCTCTCTCTCTCTCTCATGTATTGTATTATACTGTTTTGTGTTATTTTTGGAGCTTTTCTCCCCGGGCCTCCGCTGAAAATGGACCTGTGTCCAGTCGGACTTTCCCAGTAAACAAATGTAAAATAAAATAAAATAAATAAAAATAAACTTCCCTCCAATCTAAATTTGACATTCAGGCATTTTAATTTGTGCAGAAGTTAATCACAGACTGACAGATTACTGAGCTGTAATGCTGGCCTTCGCTTTTGAAAAAAACAAATTCCCAGACTTTGTCAATAGCTCAAAGTGTAGAGAGGATTATTTATTTATTATATATTTATTTATTTGTGGAAAACATCTTTAAAACTGTTAAACTGATTACACAGCCAGAAACACAGAAAAGTTATTGTGATTATTTAAACCACAGATTGCTGCAAGAAATCAAAGTCACATTAGCACTCTATGCTTATGTCCGAACAGATGAATCATACCTGTAAATTCCAAAAGAAGTAAAGTAGCTTAATAAGAAGGTTATTTGCAAGGTTACATGGCAGTTTATATTGGAAATAAGCAGAGATATTAAAAAGGCTCTGTTTTTCATAATTATGCTGAAAAGTCTTCCAAGGTAAATACAACCTCTGATTTAGTAAGGAACGATACCTCTCAAACTTAGAGCAAGAAATCTGGACAAAGCGAAAAATAAAAGTGGGACACAGGCTCAAAAATAGTTATGCATCACAGACACCATTGAAACAACTGTAGCTGCAAACATTATACATCACTTATAATCTTTCCATCCCATTTTTGTCAGTTAAACATCATATGGCTCATTCAGTCCTGCCTTCTTTTGCATCAAAGAAAACCATGCTTTGAAATGACAAATGCATTAAAAATAATAAATAAAACAAATTGCATCAATTTCCTGCAACCTCCTACCTGCAAGCAACCACAGAGCTTTCACTGAAACTAAGGCTGCTTGTTTCCCCAGAATGACAGCTCTCCCTAATTAAGTCTAATGGTATACAAACTCCAAGTATCTGGACTCCCTGAAATAAATTAAATTATGACCTATAAATTGAAAGTACACTTTGTTTAATTAACTATATTTCTAAGCCCACTTACTATATTTTTTCAGTAACATCCCAATATCGATTTCCAGGTCACTTTACAAGACATTGGCAATGGTAGACTCGTCATCCTTCAGAACCCCACAGGCCCACGCTAATACATTGTCCATTAAATGTAAATATCCATGTCTTAAAAAATCTACTTCTGGCATGTGTACCCAAGTATTAGGTTTTGAAACAAAGAAACATATTCTCCACAGTCCATAAGTCTCTGTCTTTAATAATCATCTACTGTTGCAGCACTCCCAACAAAGAAGCACACACATACACACTAAAATCCCCAACATTTAAAAATGACATTGTGCCCACTTGATTTGCCAGTATTGATGATCCACCAAAGCTATGCTTACTGTTGTCCAATCTACCACTGCTTAGAACCCACCAATGAAAAAACAGTACTATGTGCATTTTTGTTTGTCTGAAAAAACAATACAACTTTATATGCTACAGTCCCACATAGTCCACTACTGACCCATTAACCCTAGGCTGCTGTCTCATTCTTACTCCCTGGAACTGCATTTCCTTGGATGACTACTTTTATTTCCTAAGCAAAAGACACAAATTGGAAGATGAGGCAAAAATTCAGACATTCTTTGAAAATCCATACAGTTAAGAGGCATGCGTTCATGTTCAATACAACACTCTCCCTGTCAGGAAAGCCGCAATTTAATGAAAGTGAACTCTTAATGTACAATATATTTGTGAGCTAACTTGTTTGTGTCCAGTAGGTAGACCGATCATTGTTAGCCTCTTTGTGCATGCGTCTCTCTCTGTCATGCACACATATACACACACACACACACACACACACACACACACACACACACACACACACACACACACACACACTCTTCTTCTACTTTCGCACACACAATTCTGCTTTCATGCATGCACTCACTCACTCCGTACTTACCTATTAACACAGGTAATTGCTGTCCCTTTCAAAGGCAACAGCGGCAAATGCATACATGAGTCCCTCTTCAGCGAGAACACACACACACACACACACACACACACACACACAGACACACACACTGATTGTTCGGCGCAAAATAATGGCGTAGACACACTGACCCTTTTTTGGCTCAAAAACAAAACTAGAAGGGTGCTTTGGCACATGCGCACATCGACATTAGTGTTACAGGTCACGGGAGCGAAAAACACAAAACAAAAAAAGTGTTTTGGGGCATGTGTACATCGATGTTGCAGTTAGAGGTTGAGGGCCGCATGGAAGAGCTCTGAGGGCCGCATGCGGCCCACGGGCCGCAGGTTGAACATGTAATTAATTCCTTTCCATACAGCTCTTTTGAGTGTGTACCTTTAACTCCCAGTGGGTGTGGCTTGAGCATTTAAAAAAATGAAGTTATCACTTTACAGTTCAAACAAATATTTATATCTCTGGAACCATAAGTGTTACTAGGAAATTATAAATGGCAAACTATTCAGGATAAATTAATCTTTACATTAGTGGCATTCATTCAGTTTGATAGTTTAACTGGATTTTATTAGCCAAAATAAAGGCAATGAGTATTAATTTTGAAATGTTGTAGAAACATCTTATGATATCTCAGTAACCATTCAAGCAAGATGCATACTGCCAGCAGGATTTTCTTCAACAGCTGTGAGCTTTCATATGAGGCTATGCAGTTCTGTCTGTATTACCTGACTATTGAGATATTTAGAGAAATATGAAAATGATACAATACAAATAATATTCAACATCTGTTTAGCTGCAATAGACTGAAGTCAGATATCAATACAATTGTGTTTGCCATCATGTATGCTTTAAGATGAAATCTTCTTATACCTTGTATGAAGCATGGTTTTGGAATTATTAATGCAAATATGAACAGGTGATATATGATGCCTACAGGCATCAGTAGATGGTAATAAGTTAACAGTCTGTACTGCTGGTACTGATTGAGTTCTCCTGTTCAATTCTCAGCTGGAGTGCCTCCTGTGTGGAGTCTGCATGTCTTTCCCACAGTCGAGTGGCATTCGAAAGACATGCGTGAATGGGCGTGCCTTCGCTGAAGATTGGGCGTCGGGCTGGCAAATCGGCACCATAAAAAAAAATCTGCTGCCAATCATTAGCGGACCGGAGTTCCGCTGTGGTGACCCCTATACCAGGAAAAGCCGAAAAGACAAACAAAAACTGTTGGTACTGATTTAATCTGCTACCTGGTTGTCTGTTACAGTAAAGCTCCAAACTCTTAATGGGCAGTTTCTTGTGGCCAAGGTACAGTGCTTGATTCTTTCCTCCTTTGTTCCTTTGATTGCCTACTGTGTGACTGTGAGCAAGTCACTTAACCAAACAGTGCTCCCAGGTCACTCTTGAAAAGGGACAACTGTATACCCTGGGCTTACCTAGTCGATAAACAGGTATTAAAAAAAAATACTGCTTCAGTTAACATACAAAATCAATTACTATTCAAACTGGTAAATCCATATCCCTGCAGCTGCGCAGATCATTGTCTTTCTTTGTGAATCACTGACTGCACCATGCACACTATGAATTCACTTTATTGTTACCAATTATTCACAGACAGACAATATCTGAACCAATAAATTCTACTCCTTAGGAACACAGCAGAGCATAGTCAGGTGCATTGGTTTCAGTCTGTAATAAACAATCAATTCCATCTAACTCAGACAGAGAACTTTTCAAGCCCTAGTTCTTTGACAGCATTTTCAGTAACAATATAGAACACAGCCCTGGTATCTAGTATGAATGTAATAAATGTACCATTTATACAAACCTGAGAATTCAGAAAGGATCCCTGCACTCATGGGAAGAGCTGTGGTAAAAAGGGGCTTATTTTGTGATGTGGTAATTTGCAATTCAGAGGCACATTAGATATAATGAGAAAAACACCTCATTATCTGCTAATTTACATGTATTCAAATCATTGGTTGCTACTGTGAGTGCAAATGTATACTGTCCTGCGGTAGGTAACTCTGGCAGCACATTTGTTGCATTGACATTGGTACCCCCCATTCAGTCTCCCACACACATGCACACATTGAAACACACACACACACACACACACACACACACACACACACACACACACACACACACACACACACACACACAAACACACACACACAACCATACCTCTTACCTATCTCTGAGTTGGCAGAACATCCCTGACGTCTCTTGTCATTTTTTGTCCCTGACCTCACAAACCTCAGAGCCTTAGAGTCAACCTATATTGCCAGATGTTAGAGTTTCATTCTTCTTATTGTTAGTAATGTGCATCATTGGATCATAGGAGGTTACTAGGCTATTGGCCTTGAGGCTGCTGTAAGCCTAGCCAAGTGTTTAGACAAGTCAGCACCCAATGTCCCTGTCCAGCAGGTACTTGGGTGGAATCCCAGGGGTGTATTTTCTGTTTCCCATCAAGTTATCCAGGTTGCGCTTAAAAAGGGGTAAAGAGGTACTCTGCGTGACTTGGAGAGGAAGTCTATTCCACAGATGGGGGAATCTCTGGGACACAGATCTATCCCACCAACAAGTCCTGTTGATGTCACAGACTAGGTTGAGGCCGCACATGTGGATTACTCAAGTGGAGCTTGACTTGCGGATATGTAGCAGTTCCATCAAGGTAGGGTCTGTGATCGCACTGTATGCCAGACAGAGGTCACCTCTGAGGAGTCTGTTTGAATCTGAGTAGAGGGATAGGACATTTACCTATTTGTGCATAGTAGATGTTTGAAGCCCTGGATTCTCTTGGTGAGGAACCTCTGTAGTCTCTCCAGCTGCTGCATGTGCTTTGCGAGGAACATGCTGAAAGGGACGTTGTACTCAATAATGGGCCTTATAAGGGAAGAATACAGGGATGTTATGACCCCTTTGTCCTGTGTTGAGATACGCTTACTTATGAGATGGGCCATGTAGAATGCTTTCTGTATCATGATGCTAGACCTGTTGTTCTGTTAACTGCTTAAATGAGTCAAGTAAGTCTGTAAAATGTTTCCTGGTGTCATCCATTGTTCCTCTGGGCTTTGTACTGAAGCCTCTCCCCATATAGACATACTCCTGCTGTTGGCTCTTATAGGTTTTCTTTCCCTAGTTAACTCATGGACTATTCCAATCATGCCAGACATTAGAGTTTCATACTTCTTAAAATGTGAAATAATCCTAACTATTCTAACCAAATAGTTCATGTAGTAGGTTCATGCTGCCACTCCCTGTATCAAGGATGTAGGTTTTGAAAGCTTTCCCCACTTTATATTACACTGTTTTAAACATTTTTCAGGTCGCCAAGGTATCTAGTGATAGAATAGAAGACTAACCATTTTTATGGGAGGGTACAAAGTTTGAATCTGTTTTTGTGCCTTTAGGGCACACTATTTAGAGTATTCCTGGTGTCTAGTATTCTCCCAACCCATGTATTTTTAAGTGCCATTGGTGCACAGTGTGAAACATTTATCCTAATATCTAGTGCCGCCCCCCCCCCAACTTTAAGTGCCATTAAGGCACAATGTTGAAGAGATATCTTTGATGACTAGTCTTCCTCTGACCCAATGTTGCAGGATTTGTTTGTTATTCTAGGGGATCATAGAGGTATGAAATCCCATCAACCCACACACATAAACACACACCCCAACCCTATCCCCTAACAAATCCCCCAGTATGATCTTCTTGTTCTGTTAACCGCTTAAATAAGTCAAGTAAGTCTGTAAAATTTTTCCTGGTGTCATCCAGTGTTCCTCTGTGTTTTGTACTGAAGCCTCAATAATGCTAATATTCCAATACAAAGACATTAATATCTACCAACTGACCCTAACCCTAACCCTAAGGTCCGTCACTATCGCACACTCACCTGACCTGCGCCCTAACTCATTTAAACCGCCCCTAACCCTAATTTCTGTCACTATTGCATACATGCCTAACCTGCTCCCTAACCCTAACTCACTTAAATCGCCCCTAACCCTAACATAAAACCAACCGCACACTTACCTGAACCCAACGCATGACCTAACACCACAGGGCTAACAATAGCAAAGCCACAATGACATCAGTATGTCTATTTTGTGTTTTCAGGATTTTGAGTTTCAGGATTTTGGGCTTTCAGGATTTTGGGCTTTCAGGATTTTGAGTTTTCAGGATTCTGAATTTTCAGGCTTTTGGTTTCAGGATTTTGATTTTCAGGCTTATAGTGTTTCAGGCTTCTGAATGGGAACCATATATATATATATATATATATATATATATATATATATATATATATATATATATATCAATATAAATCAACAAGGGCTAATGATCACAACCTTCTCTTGTTACATCATGGTTAACTTAAATTAAAGCAAGGGCCTTGTAAAAGGTTCATAGGTAAGCACTACGCTAGCTGCCTATGTGGGCCATTTTAAGCCTAGACAATTTCCTTTTCAAAGATAAGACTCAAGCTCTGCACATTATGTTTGTGAGGTAAACACCTTAACCATTATACCAACCCCAACCCCAAGGACAAGCAGAGGTCTTGTTGAGATTTTAAGTAATAGGTAATAAGGTTGTGGGGCATTTGAATTAACAAAGTCCAAGAACCTCAGGGCAATCATGTTTGTGCTCGTGTAAGTAGCCCAGTCGAAGGAGAATAGTTGAAATATCCCATGACCAAGGTGTTTGGCTATATATTAAGCAACTTTAGCATGTCCAGGTAGGCAGTGTGCTTCTCCTGATTTATGGTGGGGAACATGTAGCTAGCTATGATGTGGTAGGGTATTTTGCCTATAGTTATTAGGACCTGGAGTAGCTCAACAGAGTCATACTGTTTTACCAGCCTTGAGGTGTATTTGGATTTAATGAAGATGGATACACATCCATATTTTGTTATTTCATGCTTGTTTTAGGATCTGAATGTGGGAAAGGCATTGTCGCCTTATACAGCCAGGGTGCTCTCCATGGCCATGAACTAAATCTCTGTCACTGCACAGATATCGGCATCTTCCAAGGTGAGGAGTGCTTCCAGGGAGCACAGTTTACTGTTTAGGCTCCAAGCATTATGCAGCATGACTTTAATTTTATTTCTAGTGGATTTTTTACTGTCAGAAGTTTTTGTTGTTTTGACACAGCCTACAAAAGGCACTATGGGGGAGGCAAGCATCTTTGCCATTATCCGAAATCCTTGAGGAGACAGGTGAAGGCCATCGCTGACAAAGCATTGTGGTCTGTTGACTATGTCTTCCCAGGCTGACAGATGCTGGATCCCCCCTGGAGTGACACCAGAAGCTAAGCTAATTGTTAAAAGTCATTTTTTGTGTGTACTGTGGCATCATCCTAGGTGAAGGTAGAATGCTGCTTAGGGCTAGGGACATACCTGCCTGGGACACATAATCTGAGAATTCAGTCATGTCTCTCTTCATATAGTCCAGAGAGGTACGTCTCAAGTCATTCACTCCAACATGTCAGAGTCATAATGGTAATTGTTCCTGAGTGACTTGAGTGTGTGCATGATTTGATGGATCCTGGCACCTGACAGGCAGCTGACCGTGACCTTCTCCTTGTTAAGCCTGGTGAGGGGGACATCTGTGACTCACTATTGAGTCGCCTATGACCAGGACATTTGGTTTTGAGGTCTTTTGCCTTAGGGGTTTAACTGTTGAGACACTGATGTGTATACTTTGAAAAGCAGAACGCTTCAAAACGTAAAATCCAACAAGAAAAAACACTGGCAGTGAAAATGGAAAGAAGTTTAATCCACAGATATTCCAAATAATCCAAAAGCTAAAAGCCAAAAACAGGTATCAACCACAAGTAAGCGCTTTCATCTCCAAACAGAACAGAGACTTCTTCAGACTAATGGTTGAATGCAAGTACTGTATATAAATATATATATATATATATATATATATATACAATTTCATGAAAAAACACCAATTAAGGCATTCAATTAAAACATTTAAAAGAAATTGAGGCATTCAATTAAAACATTTAAGAGGACATTTCACCATAATTCTAATGCTTGAGTCCCTTTCTTTTTAAATATGTTACACATTCCTCTCTACTATTTAAGCCTGGGGGGAAACATGCATTTAATCTAACTTGCCAGCAATACTCAAGCCACCCCAATTCTTCTTCAACATTTAGCTTTTTCATATTGGGGTGTATAGAATCAATCACCAGACACTAAGATTAATTTTAAGTGTTATTGAATTATGGTGAAATGTCCTCTTAAATGTTTTAATTGAATGCCTCAATTTCTTTTAAATGTTTTAATTGAATGCCTTAATTGGTGTTTTTCATGAAATTGTATATATATATGCAGTACTTGCATTCAACCATTAGTCTGAAGAAGTCTCCATTCTGTGAGGAGATGAAAGCGCTTACTTGTGGTTGATACCTGTTTTTGGCTTTTAGCTTTTGGAGTATTTGGAATATCTGTGGATTAAACTTCTTTCCATTTTCACTGTCAGCGTTTTTTCTTGTTACACTGATGTGTATGGTGTTATGTGTAGTGGTGGGTTCTGTTTGTGTACCAGTATGTGTGGATTGTTTGCATTTGGGAGGTCTCTGGTCTTTTGGTAGGCTCTTGATGAGTACCTCCATGTATGTGGGTTTATGTGTCTTGACCATATCTTGTGTAAGACAAGAGGTGTGTGTGCTGACAACCTGTTTGATGTCTTCTTTATTGTTACATGAGAGAACTTATTCTAGTTTTATGGTACAGTTGCATCTCTCGCATACTGTATTTGCTTTAGGAGCAAGTAGTTGTCAGTATACATGAGGCAATTGCTGTTTTGCATCAGGATGCCCATGTCAATCAGGGTAGCTGGGGAAATGTTGGGAAACTGACTGTCCATAATAGCAGGTAATTCTTAAGTACTAGTTTGTGAGTGGGCAAATTAGATCAGCTATTGCAATGGGTTTAACAAGGGTAATTATTCTATAGAAGATCAAGGGTGAAAAGTGGGGTGACACTGCTCACTACTCAGCTGAGTTGCCTGCAGTGCAGAAGTATGCAGCTGTGTTGCCTGCAGAGCAGCAGGGAACCTGGAAGGGTTTCACTGACTGATGTCTAGAGAAAAAAGTTATTTTAGATGTTTGTGTCTATTCAAGGCATCGCTAACCCCCGTTTACAAGTGTGCAGCTATGCGCAAATGCAAGGCTTATATACAGGCAAAATTAAACAGTTTAAAACTGTCTCCCAAAAGGAACTTACACAATGATCCTTCATTCAGCAATCCCCAGCTCAGACAAGGCTATATCCACACTCTTCTGCCAAAAGGGTGCAGGGGAGCCCTTCTTAATGTAAAATGGCTGGATTTGTGTCCACGTGTATGAAAAACAGGCTAGATTTAGCAAGTCTGGATCTAGTCTATGCTAACTAAGCAATATTTCAGTGCTAAACAAGTGCAGATGATGAAGCAGGTGCAAACAGTAAAAACAGTCAAAAAGGCACAAATTAATACATTACTCCTCTCAGAAGCATAGTTTTCCTGAGAGGCACTTTATGAAGTCTCTGTTGAGCACCCCAGCTGAGAACCAGGGAACCTCTTGCCGTGAGGCAGCTATGCTATATGCTGTGCCATTGCGCCACTGTGTATATGATATAAAAGAATTCAAACACCTCCTTCTGCAGTTAGTCACAGAACTGAATTAATCTGGCTGGACCTTCTGACTGTGAACCCATATGAGTTCATACCACGGAGATTGTTGTCCTCAAAAAAATCTGACCACTCATTTCCTTAGTATTTTTTGATGATACTAATTAGACCACTCATTTCTTTAGTATTTTTTGATGATACTAATTAGACCACTCATTTCCTTAGTATTTTCTGACAATATTTTGCACTACTACTGAGGTCAGAGTCATGGTTGATCATTCCCAACCAGTTTTCGACATGCCGTTTTGGGAGTCTTACTATAACTGCTACATACTTCTTGTTCTCAGGAATCTCTAGAGGTCAGGGATCTGCTGAACAATCTTGTTAGGGTCTCTGCTAATACTTCACACAGTTTTCATGTGTAGTCCATTTTAACGCAACTGCACACCAAGCAAATGTCTGCAGATCGAGTAAAATAATTTCAATGGATGGATCTGGTTGCTGCCTTCTTTTGATTTATTATTCTGTTAATGATGCTGATGACATTTTTGGATAAAGTGTCTCTAGACTTGTGTCCTTGTAATGATGCTGTGGTTTATCTAATTTGCACTTAACCTTTAACAAGGAAGTTAGCATGGTACTAGATAAAAGTTTTTTTTCCCATCAGTAGTTATTAAAGTTTTTTTTTAAGGAATACTAACCTAAACCCAGGAATAAAAACAGAGCTCATCAAACAGCTATCCATAAGTGAAACATACTAGAAATGTACAGAATAATGCACCACCATATCTTGTATTAACAAGATATAGATGCAGCAAAACAGTCTGGTCTTCTAATGCTAATTTCCTTAAACAGTAATCAAAATTACAAATAATGTTTTCATGGATGTTTAGAATGACCTCTAGAGAAAAAGAAAATAATTCTGCATGCCCAAAAACTTATTTCAAGTATTAAGATAACACAGTAGTCAAAAATTACTTTGTTGGTATAGTAACTTATGTGTTCTTCAAACTTTATTCCTTAACAAGAATCTATATTTACAGTGTCTGTAAATGCAATCCATAGTTATCATGTAAAACAGCTGGGACCATTTCAAAGGTGATTTGATAATGGGTGGTGTTTCAGGAGAAATTTTCAATATTGTAAGTTAAAAAGAAGAAAAAAAGCAGGATAAATCACTTATTTAATAGGTGGTAACTAGACTGAAAATTAAAGATGACTGTTTAGAGCTTCATAGTCCTATATCTTGCAAAAATAATCTGCTCACGAAATCCAGAATCTTCGTCACTCATAGTTTAGGCCCATATACTTTTATTTAATACTTTAGGGGTACACTGCTACTGAATAATCATGAAAAGGAGAATAATGCAGAAGTCATTCAGTGTTGAGGCATTTAGTTTATGGCAAAACTCTATTACCATTTTCAGGAAATTAAAACTCAGTCTCAGTATCTTTATAAATGATCTAACAGAAATCATGAAAGAAAATATATATAAATATATATTATTTGCTGATTAAACAAAGTTATGCAACAAGAGTGAAACAGTGTAGTAGAAAGAGTAAAATGAGTCTTGTAAAGCTGGAGAAATTAGTAAAAAACATGGTAGTTTTAATCCAGTTCAAAACAACAAAATAGTATATCTGACAGGCAGCAAAACAGCATCAGAAAAACGTGTGCTTTTCCATATGTGTGGCCTTCAGTGTTACTTTTATTGAGTGCTTTAAAGATTGCTGAGGATAGATACTGGTGTTTATAGGCTTAGGAGGTCTTTAAGGTTTGGGAAGACTGCCTTTTAGTGCCTTAGCTTAGGTTGGTCTATGTGTATTATGGACAGTATGTCTGGTGAGAGCAGTGTGAGTGTGTTGTTGACATCTTATTTGTATGTGAAATTTTTGTCTCCAGTGAAATTGTGTATGTGCATCTCTTGCATACTGTGCTTGCTTATTTTAAGGATTAAGTGGTTGTCTGTGAAAATGAGACGATTGCTACATCATCTCAGGATGCCCATATCTACCAAACTGGCTATGGAAAATGTATATCATTGTTACCTGGACCTGTATTTGGTTGGGATACTGTAGGTCATGGGCTGGGTTATAGAGCGGTCTCCTTGGATAGTCCCTGGGGTTTGGTACTAGTCTAGGTTAGATTGTGCTAAGATTTGATAGTAATGCTGTTTAATGTTCAAACTAGATGCTCTAAGCTTGTCTTCATGCAATGGCTTTGTTTTAGCCACATTAAGTTACAGGTTTTGGTTCTAAGGGAAGTTTTATAGATAAAAATTACTTTCTGGACATATGTGTCTATACTGGCACTGTTAAACTCTTTATGTAATAACACCAAGAAAGATTGCTTGTGAGTATAAGGCTACAACAAAACAACTTAAACAAATTGCTTTGACAAGGCAATTTCAAGTATTAGGGAACTTTAGAATGATTTAAATGCAAAATCAACAAATAAGGCAAAATAAAGCAGTAGCACTCTACACAGTTAGTTGAAGTACAAAACAATAAAATAAATATTTTATCAGTCAAAGATGGAGCAGAATTAAACCAGAACCTCCTCAGATTGTACTAAGGGTACCAAGCAGAAGGAAGGTCTGGGAAAATGAGACAATTTGTGGTAAGGGAGGTTTACTCAATTGCAATACTGCTTTGCTAGATGGGCACTTAATATTATGGATATATGAAAATCAATGGGTGGATAAGTACTTGAGTAGATTGCACAACAGACAACAGCAAAGAAAGATGGGAGGGAGGGTCTTTGGAAGTCAGATTACTATAAAAGGTAGAAGCCAAAGATACAGCCTTTTGAAAACCACAACAAGAAAAGTGTGAGAAGGTTCAGAAAAGGTTAAAATTGGAGTTCTAGTCCTGTGGTTAGAATTTTAGAAACTTTTAGCTTAATGTCTCAGTGGGGAGTGGGGTAGACTCAAAAAACAGTATGGAAGGAGCAAGTGGGGGAAAACCAGTTGCAAGGTAATCATAAAGACACTGGAATGCAACTTTAAACAGGAATATACAGCTATAAGAAGTACTGAAGTACAAATCCTGGAGCGGAATTCACAATACTACCACTACTGCAATCCCTGCACAGATTAAGTTACCAGACTACTGGAATTCAACTTTAAGCAGGTATATACAGCTATAAAAAGTACTGAAGCACAAATCCTGGAGTAGAATTCACAATACTGCTGTAATTGCAATCCTACCACAAACTAAGGCACTAGACTATGCAGAAATTTACCACAACTAAAACTCAAATCTGGCAGCAGATCACTGTCCTGCCACAACTGTGAAAGAGGCTACAAAACTGGATTCAAAATGCAAAAAGGCAAGACCCCCTGCACCACCGATGTGGGTGTCCATTATCCCACACATCCCATGATTTGAATATAACACCTCCATGGTCACACTACTGTGGAAGAAAGGGAAGAAACACTGGAAGTGCATCACCAACTTCCACAATCTATCACACTGTAATAATGCAATTTGCAATATTACTTTGAAATTTCTAAGAAAGCTAATAATAGTAATTCAAAATGCAAACTCTGCTTTTGTATATATATCATCGAAAGAACACGTCTTCAAAAAAGAACAGCAGACCCACACTTACGTGAAAGTGCAGTTAACTGAAAGTGCACTTTCACGAAGAATGTTTCAACGAATCAACCAGAAACACCAAATCAATGTTTCTGCAGACCGCCCTGCCCACATACCCACCTACTTAAATATAACAACTCTGAGATCACACTACAGTGAGGAAACAGGTAAATTCCCTTTCCTCACGGTAGTGTGCTTCGGTGCCTCAGTGTTCCTTAACGGTTTGTTGAACTGTTCTTCGAAGTGATGTACTTTCGATGAATAAACGTAGACCTATATATATATATATATATATATATATATATATATATATACGTGTGTGTGTTTCACAGGGAAAGGAATTCGGCAGTCCATGCATTTGATGTAATGCAGCTTCAGAGAAATGAGATTGGTTAAGTAACTTTTATTTAAATGTAATTTCATTGAAAGACAGTATAAATACTCGTGTATATATATATATATATATATATATATATATATATATATATATATATATATATATATATATATATATATATATATATATATATATATATATATATATATATATATATGTGTGTGTGTGTGTGTGTGTATATATATGTGTGTGTGTGTGTGTGTGTGTGTGTATATATATATATATATATATATATATATATATACACACATATATATATATATATATATATATCATCAAATATTGTACACTGAAAAGAGGGAATCAAATAAGAGTCAGATGCCTGGTGTCAAAGCCATGGCCTCAAGCTCAATGCCAAAAAGTGCATTATCATCCCTTTTGGTAAAAACTCTGTACCCATGAACTACCACATAGGCGGTAGTCTACTTAACACCGAAAGTGTGATAAGAGACCTTGGGACACAGGTGGACAGTAGTCTCTCCTTTGATAATCACATTGCCACAGTAGTCAGGAAATCCTTCTACGTGGCACACCTCATCACAAAAGGTTTCTCATCCAGGAAAAAAGAGATCATTGTTTCCCTCTACTCGTCACTCATTAGACCCATTATAGAGTACAATGCCCCTTTTGGTATGTACCTAACAAGACATCTACAACAACTGGAAAGTCCACAGAAATACCTCACAAAGAGGATTACCGGCCTCAAACAGATGCCCTATGCAGACCGTCTCAAAAAACTGCAGCTTTACTCCATCGCATATCGCCTACTCAGAGGCGATCTCTGCCTAACACACAAAGCTATGTCAAACCCAGAGCTTTTGGACATGCTCCACATAAAGAAATCCCAATCCCTACAAGCTACACGCTCTAGGGACCCAAACCTTGTCACCACAATAAACAGAACATGCTGGTTGGATAGATTCCTGTCCCAGAGACTTCCCATACTCTGGAACAAACTACCTATCTATATCAAACAAAGCTCCTCATTAGCACTCTACAAGAAAAATCTTGATGATTGGATGGGAGATAGGAAATTCACCCCGCGGATCACTTCTGTGGCTCTGCTTGACAGTGGCACAGGAAAATAATTTTCTTGGGTGGCAAAAGCCAGGGTACCACTTGGCTTGGCTTATATAGGCTCTAACGCCAATAGCCTAGTACCTACCTATGAAGAGTGATCATTTTAGAACAAATCTAAAATGACTGAAAACCACAAAAAGCAAAAGTAATATTGTTTATAGGGGGCAAGCCCCCTGCATCCCCATGTGAGGGCTGCTTCCCCCACAGGACCTGCTAACCCTGCTAATTATATATACCAACTTCATGATCACAAAACAATAGGCTAAGAGGAAATTCCCTGATGTGATTTTTGCACAAAAAAGCAGACAGCTGAAACACCATTAAATAGATTGTTCACTTTTCTGACCAATCATTCTTATTTACTACAGCAAAATGTGTTCTTCACTCATATGATATAAACTATATTAGCCTACTGGATACAGCTATTTAATTTAAATGCAGTATTCATTACTGATTACCTCTTTGTCTTTATCACTTTTACATTTCTTTCTTCTTTTTTTATTTGCACTTGTGAATGCTATAGTAGTCACAACACATCTCACCTCAGAACACATTTGGTTAGCATAACACCCACACACACGATGCATAGACACACACACACAGACACACAGATACATGCACACACACAGCTATTACAAAGCATTTTCACTAAATCAGTTTATGCTGAGGTCAGTGAAATACATTGCTAAAGTCTCCCAGGCTTAGAACTAAGAAACTTCAGTATTAGTTCTAACAGCACAGCCTCACCTTCACTCTGCACACCTACAGCCAGCATATATAACTCTATGAGTCATAAGGATAGAGACTCCAGACCCTTATAGCCCACTGAGACTGCATCCACACACTATAATGTTTTAGTAATAGGTGACTCTGTTGTTTGGCATATAGACACCACCTTCACTAGGATAGATAAGAATAGGGTGACAGCTATCTATCTTCCTGGAGCCAAAATTCAAGATATAACAAGGGCTCCTAGAACCCTCTCTCGTGAAAAAATATGATTATGATCTGTTACTGGCCACTTGGGGATGTGGTGAATGACCTTAGACATTTTATCCAGAGGGGCTAGCAGAAGGATATGATTGAACTTGCTATACATGCATCTGAAATAAAGACACATGCCATCTGGAGTGGTATTTTGCCATCACCCCAAATGATGCATAGATTTAAAGACAAGATAATTGCATTTAATAATTAGCTATGTAACTGGTATCATTCTAGGGGGATCCACTATGTGTCATCTTGGGTAATGTGGCTGGAAAGCCTTTCTCCTTTGCCAGAGATGGTCTGTGCCTCTCTTACAAAGGCTTTTACACTCCACCTAAGACTTTTGCTGTCACCCTTTTTAGGCAGTGTCTATCTGCAGGACATTCCAATCTAGTAAATTCTAACTAGGAACACATTCAAGTGGCACTTTTCTACTGAATAGCAGGAGTCTAAACAAAAATAAAAAAATGCCCAAACAAATCTCTCCTACAAACTGAATGTATTCATCTATCTACATTTACAGAGACATGGTTTCAAAACAATGAAAGCACCCCCTCTATTCCTGGGTTAAGTCCCTGTCATGTCTTCAGACCTACTAGCAATTGTGAGGGAATATCAGTATTTGTCAAGGCTGTCATCACCTGAAAACAAATTCTATAAGACACCAAGAACTCTTATTATTCTTACATTAAGAACACACTTAAGAAAACTAGTAAAGAACTTAATAGAATCACCAGTAAGCTCAAAGCTGCATATGGGATTAAAATACCTAGTAAAATCAAAAATAACTATAAATCTTGAACTACTTCAGGAAGTTAAAAACTAACATTCCACCATGTTCAAAGCCTTTCCACATTAATACTGTCCACTCAGACCCAAAGGAAATAGCAAACTTTATTCCACTTATAGTTATCACTATTCCATGGATTCCACAGCCTTAACCATCTTCTTTTACTACTATGGAAAATGTTTTGTCAGTGCTCTCAAAAGTTAAGAACATCCATGAGCCCAGATAACTTATCAGGTTTCCATATTATCAGTACTAAACAGGGCCTGTCTTAACTCATACTTAGCCTCCTTAATCTAAGCCCCTCCACTGATTACATTCCTGGAGCCTGGAAAACAGCCATTGTAATGCCATTGAGCAAGGATGGCCCAGCCACAAACCTTGGTAACTATAGATGCATTAGTCTCACCAGCCCCACATGTAAAACTATGAAATGCATTACTTTAGACCTTATTAATCTGGACATTGAAAATCTGTCAACTCTGGACTTTCATCAATTTAGCTTTGTCAAAGGAAGGTCTTGTCTCATTAACGTCATTAATTGCTTTGAAAAGGTCACCAAAGCAATAGATGGTTGTTAACTAGTGCATACAATAAATATTACCTGGCCAAACGGGCATTACTGATGAACTTGTCAATCTGAATACAAATCCTTATGTTGTATAGTGGATCAATAACTGAATGTCTGCCAGAACTTATGTGGTTATAGTTTCAGGTGCCACTTTTGAAAGCAAAAAATGTTACCAGTGATATACCACAGGCTCAGTGTTGGGCCCTCTCCAATTTGGTATCCATTTATCAGATGTATAGGCCAACATTGCTGGTCTATGTTTATCTAAGTTTGTAGATGACTGTAACTCAGGGGTTATTATATGATCTTCCACTGACTCACAATTGCTCCAAAATTGGTTAGACCATATTAGCAATTGATACAAGAGCAATGGTCTCAAATAAATATGAAAAAAATTGTAATATTATTAATTGGAATAAACAAAACATTTTCTCATATCATATAGGTACCACATCCCTCTAATCAGACACTGTCATGAAAAATCTAACCACTCTCATTGATAATTCCTTATCTTTTAATCATTGTATCTTTGCAGTATCTAGAAAAGCATTTGGACTCATCTAATTTCCAAAGCCATCTCCTCTAGATTTAAAGAAGTCTTAATTCTCCTTTACTTATATCTCAGTTGACCCATTACTGAATACAAAACTCCTTTTGACATATATTTGTCTAATCATATCACTCAACTTGAGAGATTCTGGAGAGTCCTAACTACAACGATCAGTAGCTTCTAAAATCCTTTTTGTTATCATAATAGACTGGCAGCTCAGTCTACAATCTCAGTCTTATCTTATCAATCTTAAAGACTCTTCTATGCAGCATTTTGAGCCATGAAAAATCAAACCCTCTGTTCTTTCATAGAATAATTGTTTCTTCAAATACCAGGTTAAATGAACTAAAATCTTAGTCAACAGATAAATAAGACACTCTGACATGATACAGTCATATGCCAGTGTATATCCCACCTCTGGAATAAGCTTTCACTATATGTCAAGCAGAATAGCACCCTTGACACTTTCAATGTAAACCTAGATTATTGGATGGTCAAAAATGAAAAGACCAATGGTTAGACCACAGCTGAAGATAAAAATGGAATAATCCACGTCAGGAAATAAATCACTTGCAGCTTCACAGTAGTGCCCTTTATAAAACCAAAAGTTGTAACTGAGATGTAGTAGTCAAGGTAGGAAACGGTTCACTTGCAGTTTTACACCACTTTATTAAACAAGAGTAAGCGCTTTCGCGATCTAAGTCAGCTGATCGCTTCTTCAGACTCATAAAAACAGTTAAAACATTGGTATTTAAAATATGGTTCAACCAATGAAAACACATATAGAACTATGACATAGACTAATTAAAATTGCATACATCATTACATTCATTTGCCTTATATTCCGCATAAGATGAAATAAAATATACATATAACAGACACATTTTATGTAATAATCCATATTACTTAATGTTTTAGTGGTCTGGATTTTAAAAAAGGTTTCAGGGAAACAGCATTGTTCAATCCAGGAGAGCTATCTGCCTGAAGTAGTAAAATCCATCTTCCTTGAAACCTTTTTTAAAATCTAGACCACTAAAACATTATGTAATATGGATTATGTTAGAAAAATATGTATTAATGTATATGTTTATAGTGCTTATTAGAAGCAAAGAAGGGATTAATACATTTTTATTCTATTAATGTTTTTCCAGAATTTGTTTGGGGGGTGGGGTACCATCCTAATGAACATTCTGATTGCCATCTGTGTAGGTTTACTCCTACTGGGAGCATGTATTTGTTGTGGAATTCCCTGCATGAAAAGATTAATTAAAGATTTCATAGATATGTCTGTCTTTGAAACCCTGTATTAAGACATTGAACTTGAAAAACTGGTTCCAAATGAAATTCTTTCCGAAGTCTAAACTGAATGACTGTCCTAACTGCAAGTCCTAAGTGGAAGAGGCTAGGAGAAGAAATAAAACTGTTTATGCTTTTGAGAATAGAATAAAAAGTATTAACAGGGGGGAAAATGTTAGAAAAATATGTATTAATGTATATGTTTAGTGCTTATTAGAAGCAAAGAAGGGATTAATACATTTTTATTCTATTAATGTTATGACAAGAAAAAATTAATTCATATGAAACTGCAGTGTGCTTTCTGCAAGTTGGCCTCTGAACCTGGCAGCTGCTAGCACAGCAAAAGTTAATGTTTATGCTTTCCACAAGTGATTATCTGCTGGGTCAGGAAATTAAAGTGTAAAATAATGAGAATCTTCTGCTATATCCTGCTTGAACAATTGGCCTTGTACATGTTCCTAGATAACGCACAGTTGCAAGGACGAAGTGATACATGAAACAAAGAGTTGGTTAGAGAAATGTATTGAGAATTGTATCTGCTATTGTGCTCGAATTAGCTTAGAACCTTGAGTGGCAACTTTCATAAAAGGACATTATAACTAACTAGGTGGCTAGCAAGGCCACGTTGTTTACCAAAATTCTTTTTTAAGCAAAATGTAGTATCAGCACCTCTGATGAATAGAATATTGTAAGCTAAAATTATGTAAAATAACTTGTGACTGACCACGTCAGTCTGGTAGGCAATGGCCAACAAGAAAGACTATAAAAGTTGTGTACTTCCTGTTTTATTCAGACAAAATTCTGTACTTGTATGTTTTTTGCCTCCTGGTGTACACTAGTAAAGTACCTGAACCTGAACCTCCTGTGTATTGATCATTTTATTACAGTATTTTTCATTTAACAGATTTGTCCTTGCGTACCGGAATCCCTCAAATCAGAGCGTAGCGGTGGTTGAAAACCGTATACGGGAGAAGACACCAAAATGGTTCTTCTTGAGAGAAAAGACCTCCGACTGAATTGTCGTTCAAAGAGGCTGGCCACTTTCTGATCTGTGACTGAAGAGCGGATTTCCACTTCAAACCTTGCTGGTCAATAACGGAGGCTCAGGTAGGGAGAAATTTTGCCTTTTTTCTGTTTTAGATCAGGGACTATGTTACAGTAAATGTTGTTTTTTGTCAGATTTGTTATACAGATCAGGGACAGAAAAGTTACTGTTTTTTTGGTCATAGATCAGGGTAACAGAATAAGGTAGGCAGTTATTCTAGATAAACTGTGAAGAAAAACTAAAGTTGTGGTTCCACGTGATAGGAAGGGTTATGTAACATTTCTTCAGTCAGAATAACATGGGAAATCAGTGCACTAAAACAACACGAGATCCACCCCTAACTGAAGACGCAAAATACATGCAACTGCAACGTGTTGATAATGTTAGATATTATGCAAAATGGGTTATCAAATATGAATTTGATGGTAAATTAGACAAATCTTCACTTGTTAAACTTATTAAACAGCTTAAAACTGATGCGAAAGGTCAGGTAAAAAAACAACGACAATTAGGCATTCCTCAGGTACACAGGTGGATTGAGGAAGCAAACCGTAGGGAACAAAAGAGTAATAATTCAAAAGCATTGTTCTTAGACAAAGAAGATAATAACATAGTAATAACAACGGCTCCTCTGCCCCCTCCGCTTCCCTTACCAGGATATGAAGCGAATGGACAAGCTGGTCCACCTCCGCTGTATCCTGATATCCCAGCAAAACCGAAACCGTTTGTTAGAGATCCCATTGAGACTAGGTCCCGAACACGTAAAACACAGGGGGACATAGAATCATATCAAATAGAGAAAAATTTACAAGCTGAGAGTGAAGAAGAAATATGTCCACTCATAGAAGTACCAAATCCACAGGCAGGACAGGTCGGACAGGA
This sequence comes from Protopterus annectens, assembly GCF_019279795.1. Classification (NCBI taxonomy): domain Eukaryota; kingdom Metazoa; phylum Chordata; order Ceratodontiformes; family Protopteridae; genus Protopterus; species Protopterus annectens. The sequence goes on from NC_056736.1 coordinate 452,994,382, forward strand.
CCCAACTCTCTTGGTATATAGACCATGGACACCGGAGGATATCCCCCATCCAAAAGTTAATTTTGCAAAATTCTTAGAAGATTTACAAGGCATGAGGTTAAGTTACCACTTAAATGGGGAAGAAGTAGAAAAAGTAGTTAGACAAATTGTAGGTCCAGATTGGCACATGATTTGTGGCACCTGGAATCCTCGTAATGCAGAATTTAAGCCACTCCCACATAGTGACGCAGAACTAGACAACAGAGTGAAGGGCCTTACACACCGAATCTCTGAAAAATGGAAATGTACAGCAGACTGGACTTGTATTAATCAATGTATACAGCAAGAAAATGAAACGGTAGAAGGGTACTATGCCAGATTATTAGAATGTTGCAATAACCACAGCGGTATGACAATTCCCGAAAATCAGACGAATGACTCCCCATATGAACAACAATTGAAAAATACATTTTTAAAAGGTTGCATTGCACCTATTAGTAGCTTCATTATGAAGCATATGATAGATCATCGAACAAGTAGGTTACAAGCCTTACTTGAATATGCTAGACATGCTGAAAGACACTTTAATAGCAAAAAGAAAAAGAAAGCGCAAGTCTTCACTGCTGAAGATGGAGCTGAGGTTTATGTATTACAGTCTGGTAAAAAGGGTAAGAGAAATGCCCAGGGAAACAAACAATCGGACAAACGGTCAGAAGATTTTGAAGAGATGAAGAAAAAGGGTGAATGCTTTAAATGTGGGAAAAAGGGACATCTAGCAAGGGATTGTAAACAAAATAAGAAGGTAGCTACAGAAGATAAGGGAGATGAGGACTGACTATATGATGGTACACCATATGAGGGTCAGGAGTCATCAAAAAGAGACAATAAAGAAACAACAAATGTAAATGTGATAGAAGGAGTAGAGGAAGTGCAAGTAGACGTAGAAGATGAAGAAAATGAGATTTTAGACTTAGCATTATTGAGCCTTGAGCTCTACCTAGCAGACACAAAACCAGAAGTGACTCAGGAGCATCGCGGACTCTGATACACCCCTCCAAGTTACCAGAACATTCAGAATCACCTGATTATATATTAGTGAAAGCTGCAAATGGACAGCTATACCTGGAACCACTTTCCCATGATATAGCAATAACTGACCCTGTTTCAGGGATGACTCAAAAGAATAAAATTGTTGTTTCTGCAAAATGTCCAGTGAACCTATTTGGTAGGGACCTTATGCAGATATTTGGCATAGCAGTAGTTCCAACTATGCAGGGTATGGAGGCACAGCGACAAATGGATACTTTTGTGGTGCGACCGGAGGGTGAAATTTTTTACTGGTACAGCCAGGACTTGGTTACGACTGGTCCAGGGGCAGTGACCGAGGAACTGATGAACATAGCCATCAGTAAATCCCCCTCCCTTGACACTGACAGACAACATTTGTTGCATTGCACTCTGTATTACTGTAGCACACCAGGACCTGACAAGGAATATGAGCAAGAATTGTTAAAAAATCGTGCAAACAGATTAATATTACGTAACCTGTACTGGGATACTGAGGGGAACAGTGTTGTTAGCTGTTCATTACCTCAAGAGTTCCTTGCACTTTACAAATCTAATCGATTACCACATGTTAGTTTAACTAAAAACAGAAGTACAAAATGGGCAGACCTAGGAGAAAAAGTCACAAGATGGGAGAAACAAACTGACTTAGAATTATCAGAACAGGGAATACAGAAACAAAAACTTAATTGGTTAACACAGACACACCCAGCTGTACACTTGCAGTCTAGCGAGGACAGCTGATTAGCACTCTTATTAGAAGAAGAGGAAAAAGCCTTATGTGGCATACCAAAGATTATTTGGTCAACAGGCAAATCAGATGTAGGACTTATTCGAACAGCAGGACCAGTTATTATTACGCCAAAGTCAGCATTTAGACCGCAAAAGAGACAAAATCCTTTGAGAAAAGATGCGGAGATAGGAATCAAACCTATAATAGCAGCATTACTTAAGGAAGGAGTACTGGTGGAATCTCCTGATTCACCATGTAATACACCCTTATTTCCTGTTAAAAAAACAAACGGGGAATGGCGTATGGTCCAAGATTTACAAGCTGTAAATGATGCAGTAATACCTAGAGCACCTACGGTGCCAGATCCACACACTTTGTTAAATGATTTGAAACCTCACCAGAAATACTTCTCTGTGGTAGATATCAGTAATGCATTCTTTTCAATACCTATACATCCTGATAGCCACTATTGGTTTGCATTTACATTTTAGGGGAAAAGTTATACTTATACTCGACTACCACAGGGATATTGTGAGAGTCCAACAATATTCGCACAAGAAATGGCTAGTAATTTGGTGGAATTCACCCCACAGGGGGGTAGTCAGATTCTACTTTATGTAGACGACATCTTGCTAGCAGCCCCCACCCAGCAACAATGCAGGGAGGATACCATAGCACTATTACAATTCTTAGCAACACAGGGACACAAAGTAAACAAAAACAAATTACAGCTTTGGAAAAAGCAGGTTAAATACCTAGGATATGTAATATCCAAAGAAGGTAGAATACTAGATGAGGATAGAAAAACAGTGATTTTACAAGCACCCAAACCAACGACCAAGAAGGAAATGATGTCCTTCCTGGGAACAACCAACCTTTGCCGGAGTTGGATTCCAAACTATGCTTTGGAATCTGCTCCGCTGTCTGATTTGATATACAAAAAGCCGATGGCAGCACAAGATTTGTTACAATGGACACCTGAAGCAGAAATAGCTTTCTGCAGCTTGAAGCAATTGATAGCTTCTTCATTAGTCTTAGGACTACCAAACTATCATAAACGTTTCTTTCAGACTGTAGACTGTAAGCAGGGATATATGACATCAGTATTAACACAACAACATGGGGATAAGCAACGCCCCATAGCTTACTATTCATCACAATTAGACCCAGTGGCGCGATCCTTGCCCCACTGTGTACAAGCAGTAGCCGCAGCTGCAATGGCAGTACAGGCTTCAGCCTCAGTAGTGTTATTCCACCCTTTCACATTGAGAGTGCCTCATACAGTCGCAAAAATTTTACTGCAAGAAAAAGTAGCATATCTTTCTCCTGCTAGACACCTTTCCTGTATGACTATACTGTTGAGCCAACCTCATATGACAATTGAACGATGCACGACATTAAATCCATCAACTTTGCTCCCAACCCCTGTGGATGGCACACCGCACAGTTGCCTGCAGGAAATTGAGCAGAAAACATTACCCAGACAAGATCTCACGAATATTCCCTTGGATAATGCCGAGGTGACATATTACATGGACGGCTCATGCAGAAGGGGCCCTACAGGGAAAAATCTATTGGGGTATGCAGTAGTTACAGACACTGAAACCTTAGAAGCTCAGTCCATACCACACAACTTATCTGCACAAGCAGCAGAATTGATTGCCTTGACACGAGCTTGTACTTTAGCAAAAGACAAATGTGTAAACATATATACTGACAGTATGCGTTTTCTACTGTACATGTTTTTGCGCAACAGTGGAAAAATAGAGGGATGATAACATCTAGTGGCAAACCAATTAATCATGCGCAATTTATTTTAGATTTGTTAGAATCCATTCAGTTACCTACCAAAGTAGCTATTTGCAAATGCGTAGCTCATACGAAACAACAGGACAGAATTTCAAAAGGTAATGCGAGAGCTGATGCACCTGCAAAGCAAGCAGCTTCAGACTCAGAAACTTTTCTTCTAGATGAGGAATTACAACCCTCTGAAATTTTAGATCTAGAAATGTTAAAAACAATGCAGACGCTTACTACAAAAGCAGAAAAACAAAAATGGGAAAGACGAGGAGCAATCCTTGAAAATGGACTGTACATCTCTAAAGAAAAAAAAAACAATTTTGCCATCTAATCTGTTTAGATATGCAGCTTTGTTGAGCCATGGGCAGTGCCATGTCTCAACAGGGGGGATGGTACAGTTAGTAAACCGAATATTCCAAATGTATGGATTTACAAATTATACCAAAAAAATGTTGTGCAGCATGTCATGTTTGTAATAAACATCATGCACAAGGGGCATTAAAACCTAAACAAGGGAGTTTTCCTACACTGCCATATCTGTTTCATACCATTTGTATGGATTTTATAGAATTGAACAAATGTGATAACAAAAAGTACTGCCTTGTCATTGTAGATATGTTTTCCAAATGGGTGGAAGCTTTTCTGACCAGAAACCCAGATGCAGCAACAGTGGCGAAAGCCCTCATAAAGGAGATTATTCCTAGATTCGGCATACCAGAAAGGATTTATAGTGACAATGGCACACATTTTGTGAACCAAACCATACAGCAGTTGGGACGTTTCTTTGGGATTTCCCTGAAGAACCATTGTGCTTATCACCCTCAGTCTGCAGGACTGGTGGACAGGCACAATGGAGTCCTTAAAAATAAACTTAGAAAGTTAGTTAGTGAAACAGGGAAGAACTGGGTGTACTGTCTGCCTCTGGCACTGCTGAGTATGCGAATAGTTCCAAATTAAAAGGGTTTAACTCCTTTTGAAATGGTGTTTGGGAGGGCATATTATGTACCTCAGTGGAAAGCTCTCATGTCTGCAGAACAGGAGGCTGATAGTTCACTAGCTAGTTATATGAGGAAACTGTTAACAAATAAATCTCTTTTGCAGTTTAACTCTGTTTCAGATAAAGAACAGACCAGACCATTGGAAGCGATTCTAGCCCCAGGCACGTGGGTCTGGGTGAAGGTAACAAAGAGGAAGAATTGGGCAAGCCCGAAGTGGGAAGGACCGTACCAGGTATTATTGGCAACGCCTACTGCGGTCAGAGTAGCTGAGAGGACTTCTTGGATTCATTTGACGCATTGTAAACCGGTAAAGAACTTTCAACTTGATAAGAACATTGTAACTGTTACACAACAAGAACAAAATGACCAAGAATAGAGCAAATAGAAATGCGGAGCAACCTCAAAAATGTTGCATAATCATCTTATTGATTGTACACTTATTAACTGTACTAGTGACAATTTTTTTTGTTGTGGTTTTTCCTTTTTTCAACCACACAAGTAAAGTTGGATAAACGTGATGAATCACCCATAGACTGGCATCCAAACTTTAACACGTACCTAGCAATTAAACATGTATATGCTGAGACTTTAAACATTTCAAACTGCTGGATTTGTACAGCTATACCAACAACATATGGGGAACTGCTAATGTCCGCTATTCCTTTAGGGATCAATGAGACTTGGGAAAATCTGCTTTTTGACGCTACAACTGTGAGATCACAGGATAAAATAGCATTGTATTTACCTATTACACAAAAGGGGACTGTGTGTTTTTATAAAAACGATACTCTCCAGGTGGGCTGGAGTAACTGTAACATAACAATATCTTATAAATGTTATATTAAGACTAGTAGTGGGAATACTGTTTGCAATACTATGATTCATATTTAAACTCAATGAAAACGACACTGAATGAAATGCAAAGAAATCCTGTTTTGTTTAAACAATTGTCAATCATAGATAAGAAAATGTTTCATGCAGGACGAGTGCGTATTAGCACTAAAGTTGAAAACTGTTATTTTGTGTGTGGGAAAAGGGCATACAAATGGCTACCTGAGAATTGGTCCATCAGTTGTTTTTTGGGTTACCTGGTTCTGGCCATTTGACACACTGCAGAATTGCCTCTGGAAAAAATACGGAATGTAAAAGATGTTACCAAGAAAACTGAAGATCCAATTGAGAAACCTGTGAATCCAGTAGGGTGAATTGAAGCAAGCTGGAAAGACCATAACTCCGTGAAGGACAAAGACAAATTGACACATATGGACTTGAGTGATGCTGTTATATCTTGGGCAGGTATACTCCCAGCATATGGCGCAGTAAAATCGATCTGGGAGCTGAGAAAACTGTCAAAACTTCTTGAAATAATGAGTAATGCAACTTTTTCTGCTCTCGAATTAGTGACTGATGAATTAAATGCCATGAGAACTGTTGTGTTGCAAAATCGTATGGCTCTCAACTTCACCCTGGTGGCGAGAGGTGGTACGTGCATGCTGATAAAAGAGGAGTTTTGTTCTTATATACCAGACAATAAGCATGAGATTAATAACCATCTGGAGGTGATTCAGCAAGTGTCGGCCATGACCAAACCAGGCCGAAACCCACTGACGGACTTTTTCCAGAATTTGTTTGGGGGGTGGGGTACCATCCTAATGAACATTCTGATTGCCATCTGTGTAGGTTTACTCCTACTGGGAGCATGTATTTGTTGTGGAATTCCCTGCATGAAAAGATTAATTAAAGATTTCATAGATATGTCTGTCTTTGAAACCCTGTATCAAGGCATTGAACTTGAAAAACTGGTTCCAAATGAAATTCTTTCCGAAGTCTAAACTGAATGACTCTCCTAACTGCAAGTCCTAAGTGGAAGAGGTTAGGAGAATAAATAAAACTGTTTGTGCTTTTGAGAATAGAATAAAAAGTATTAACAGGGGGGAAAATGTTAGAAAAATATGTATTAATGTATATGTTTAGTGCTTATTAGAAGCAAAGAAGGGATTAATACATTTTTATTCTATTAATGTTATGACAAGAAAAATGAATTCATATGAAACTGCAGTGTGCTTTCTGCAAGTTGGCCTCTGACCCTGGCAGCTGCTAGCACAGCAAAAGTTAATGTTTATGCTTTCCACAAGTGATTATCTGCTGGGTCAGGAAATTAAAGTGTAAAATAATGGGAATCTTCTGCTATATCCTGCTTGAACAATTGGCCTTGTACATGTTCCTAGATAATGCACAGCTGCAAGGAAGAAGTGATACATGAAACAAAGAGTTGGTTAGAGAAATGTATTGAGAACTGTATCTGCTATTGTGCTCGAATTAGCTTAGAACCTTAAGTGGCAACTTTCATAAAAGGACATTATAACTAACCAGGTGGCTAGTAAGGCCACATTGTTTACCAAAATTCTTTTTTAAGCAAAATGTAGTATCAGCACCTCTGATGAATAGAATATTGTAAGCTAAAATTATGTAAAATAACTTGTGACTGACCACATCAGTCTGGTAGGCAATGGCTAACAAGAAAGACTATAAAAGTTGTGTACTTCCTGTTTTATTCAGACAAAATTCTGTACTTGTACGTTTTTTGCCTCCTGGTGTACACTAGTAAAGTACCTGAACCTGAACCTCCTGTGTATTGATCTTTTTATTACAGTATTTTTCATTTAACAGATCATTACATAAAATGCGTCTGTTATATGTATATTTTATTTCATCTTATGCAGAATATAAGGCAAATTAATGTACTGAGGTATGCAATTTTAATTAGTCTATGTCATAGTTCTATATGTGTTTTCATTGGTTGAACCATATTTTAAATACCAATGTTTTAACTGTTTTTATGAGTCTGAAGAAGCGATCAGCTGACTTAGATCGCAAAAGCACTTACTCTTGTTTAATAAAGTAGTGTGAAACTGCAAGTGAACCATTTCCTACCTTGACTACTACATCTCAGTTACAACTTTTGGTTTTATAAAGGGCATTACTGTTAAGCTGCAAGTGATTTATTTCCTGACGTGGATTATTCCATTTTTATCTTCAGCTGTGGTCTAACCATTGGTCTTTTCATTTTTTTCGCTTGAGGTGTATACCAGGCATTTATCCAGCTTTTGTTTTCTTTCACGTGTTTCTTGGACTGTAATTAAAAGCTGGGACATGGCTGAAGGTAATGACAACAATAAGAATCAATGTGAACGACTAGTTGGACTACTACATATATACTCCAACCCCTTGATGCTAAACCCTATTTTTCCAGTGAATGAAAGAGAACAAGTGGACTATGATACGCATAAGAAGTTCACTGAACCGTATAGAGATCTGGAGAATAAGCTATATAGCTTTAAAAGGCTACAGTGGCAAATGTTTCATCTAGAAGCATCATTAAAATATAAAATAGTGCCGAGAGGTCTCAGAGTATTAAATATGCCTACTTATGGTGAGACCTACCCTGAATTACTTCAAAAATGGCAGAATTTTAATTTACAGCTTAGCTATGATTATATGCATTTGCTTATAGAATTTTTTAAACCACAAGAAAAAGAGCTAGCCGATGAGATAAAGAGGCTACAAGAACAACTAACTAATAATTTTCCTATAGAGGTACTAGGCAGTAAATTAGATGAACTTGCTGACAGTATACAGGGCTATGATAAGAGGTTGCAGAATACTAAAACTAAAAAATTGCAAAGGGACCTCAATGACTTTCAATGTAAAGAGGTCTTTTCATGGCCAAGAAGAACAGCTGTGAGTACAGAAAATGTAGAAAAAATGACTACAGTACAGATTTCTGAAAATTCAAATATGCATAGTACTGCCCCTTTAAATCAGAATCCCTGTGAGAACAATGATGTCAGCACAGAGAGAGTATGTATAGAACCTCTCACATTTGAAAATGGTGGAATGGCAAAAGAAACTTTCCAAATGGCTTGCACTAACAGAAGGATGGATTCCAGTGTTAATTCTGATTCAGTAGCTTTTCTGGAGCAAAAGGAAGCTACACAAACCTCAATCCTTCCATTTGTGTTAAAGAAGGCGCTGCCAATATGGGACAGGTTGAGCAGCAGGAATCAAAGAGGGAGAACGTGATTACTGCAGAGAGAACGAGTGACTCCTGCATATATGAACACCAGGAGCAAGAACCAACAAAAAACTTGGTAATTAATATATCTAGCTTTTCTTTAACTGATGCACAAGCCTCATTGTTAAATAGAGGCCTGAACTTTATTCCAGCACAGAAAACAGTATTAGCTGATTTATTAAAAGAGCTGAAGTTATTTTCTCATAACCTAACACTTAAAACCATGTTTAAAAGAAATGTATTTCATAATATGTTTAAACAACCTAGTGCCTTTGTACCCAAGATACATCCCACAGTTGAAACTTTCACTAATGTGTGTGAACATGAAATCAGAGAGATGCATGCTAAAAATCTTCCTCCTAGATTTTATAACTTGAGTAAATCAGAAACTGAAGCACTGTCAGAACTAAAGGATTCTCACAGCATTGAAATTAGGCCCGCTGACAAGGGGGGCAGTGTAGTAATAATGGATAAGGTTTTTTATTACAAGAAAATGATGGAACTTTTGAATGATACAGATACTTATGTTGAACTAAATGAGAGACAAGTACAAGGTATAATTGACAGGATATCTGTATATATTTTTGACTTATTGATTACTAATTATGTATCAGAGGAATTGTTTGACTACTTTCATATAGAACATCCAACTATACCCATTATTTATGGTCTACCTAAAATTCACAAAGACATCACACAGCCCCCTATGAGAGCTGTTGTATCCAGTAAAGGATGGGCCGCAGAAGCCATCTCAATTTATACTCAACAAAATTTACAAATAGTCCTAAAATCATGTGAGACTATACTAAGGGATACAAAGGCATTTCTGTGACTGTTATATAATAAGACCAGGAATATTAATAGAAATTATATGTTTGTGACAATGGATGTCACTTCACTGTTCACAGTGATACCGAATAAATGGGGTATTGAGAAAATACGTGATATTCTGACCTTGAAACAAGTTTTTCAAAGCACTAAGATTAATTTGATATGTGAGTTGCTTGATATTGTCCTAGAAAATAATGTCTTTATATTCAGTGACAAGTTTTATCTACAGAAAGTTGGTGTAGCAATGGGCACGGCCTGTGCTAACAGTTACGCCAACTTAGCATTGGCTGCATGGGAAAAAGATCATGTATTAAGTGCTAGCAATAAATATGCTGGCAAAATTGTATGGTATATATGTTTTGTAGATAACGTCTTCCTGTTATGGGATGGTACTAGTGAAGAGTTGCAAGAGATGGTGGAGTACTTGCATAGCACCACTGAATTTTTAAGATTCACTAGTTCCCTAGTTAGATTCCACTAGTTAGATGCACTAGTTAGATTCCAGGGACTCTACTGAGTTCCTAGATGTTTTGGATAAGAAGACAGCGTTAGATGAACTTACAACAGGGATGTATAGAAAATCTACATGGAGAAATAGTATCTTACATAAGACTAGTATGCATCCAACATTTGTACACAAAAATGTAGTGAAAGGACAATATATGAGAATAAGCCGCTTACATAATACAGATTAAGGCTTTGTGAAGACAATGACTATATTAGAGAAAGACTTCTTAAACAGAGGTTATAGTAAGAAAGACATAAATGAAAGCTCTAAATATACCATTGAAAATAAGGATGGGAGTTGTAAACCGCTCTTCTCAAATACTATAGAAGATGTTAAAAGCATGGAAGGTCATGATTTTAAAGTTAGATTTCCTATAACTTATTCAAGTGACATCAGAAGGTTCTGTAATATTTTTGAGAAGAATTGGAATGTTTTATTGTCGGATCCTGACTTAAGACAATTGTTAGAAGATAGACCCAGCTTTTCTTTTAGAAATAAGAGGTCCTTAAAAAGGCAACTCTGTTATAAATCCAGAAACAATGAAAGAATGATCCTATCTGATAGGCAGGGGACTTTTCCTTGCAGAAATTGTACAGCATGTGACTATTTATATAATAAATCTACATATAAACATCCTACACTAGGATCTATAATTGATATAGATTTTTATGCTGACTGCAGAACACAAAATTTGGTTTATTTCAGCTTCTGCACTGTCTGTCATGCCTTTTATATAGGCAAAACCAATAGGTGTCTAAAGGAACGTATCCTTGAACACCTTAGAGATATAAGAAATAAAAAAGACACAAGTGCTTTAGCAAAACATGTGGAAGAAGAAGATAGGAAACATATTTTTAATTTCATGGTTTTAGAAATAATAAATAAAAGTAAGAGGGGAGGTGATATAAGGAATAAGGTAGAGGAAGCAGAACAAAGATTGATTTTACTATTTCAGGCAGATAGGTCTCCTGGATTGAACAATGCTGTTTCCTTAACCTTTTTTAAAATCCAGACCACTAAAACATTAAGTAATATGGATTATTAAATAAAATGTGTCTGTTATATGTATATTTTATTTCATCTTATGCAGAAAATAAGGCAAATTAATGTACTGATCAATGCAATTTTAATCAGTCTATGTCATAGTTCTATATGTGTGTTCATTGGTTGAACCATATTTTAAATACCAATGTTTTAACTGTTTTTATGAGTCTGAAGAAGCGATCAGCTGACTTAGATCGCAAAAGCGCTTACTCTTGTTTAATAAAGTGGTGTGAAACTGCAAGTAAACCGTTTCCTACCTTGACTACTACATCTCAGTTACAACTTTTGGTTTTATAAAGGGCACTGCTGTGAAGCTGCAAGTGATTTATTTCCTGACGTGGATTATTCCATTTTTATCTTCAGCTGTGGTCTAACCATTGGTCTTTTCATTTTTTTCGCTTGAGGTGTATACCAGGCATTTATCCAGCTTTTGTTTTCTTTCACATGATTATTGGATGGTCAGCCTGAAATTTTCTCCTACTCTATCTTGAAATGCCATATTTGAAGCTGTAGGAAAACTTTTGAAAATGAGTTATGAGCTAAGCTTGTGATTGTTTGCAGACTAACTGTCTAGTATTTACTAGTAATTATATCCCTAGTATGCCTGTAAAGAGGCCTTTCTGCATTTCTGTCAGTAGTTTTACCCTGAGCTACATTCTAACTTTCATGGCCATGTTCAGTACAGTTGATCACCCTTTGCCTTAGCAGTACTCACTCTGTATCTGCTGAAGACAGAATGCAGATGCTTTCCCGGAGTTTTATAGATAGATCTAGTTAATCCTGATGTGGTTTGCACATAGTTAATTTCTCAGTCTGGGTGAGAGCCATAAAAGTAAGTAAACACTGTGAAAATCTATGATAGTTATGTAATACCGGTTAGGAAATGGAAGTTATAAATAGGTATCATGTCATGCACTATGAAAATTGTTAGCAGACCGATGAAATCATGCTAGAAAATCCTCTTTGTTGACATCCAGTTAGTCCTAGGTGTTTTTTTGTTTGTAGTTCACTTTGTGAGAGAGTTTTACTGTCACTACATTGAACATCTCAGCTTTATTATGTAACCATTTTAAATTTGGGTCAATTCTACTATGAAATGCCATGTAAAGCTGAAGAGCCGAAAGGATGGAAAAAAATACCCAAAATACAGAAGGGTGAACAAATAAATTCTAATTGCTTTTTTTTTTGCAAGGAGGAAGCCCCCCCTTAACCTTCTGATTTGGGGAGAGCCCCCACCCCCAAACATATGTATACCAACTCCATGGTCACATTAACTCAAAGAAGTAAGAAATCTCCTAAAATGGGCAAATAACTCTCGGCCCACTCTTAGAAACCGCATAGGCAATGATTTCTTATGGGAAATAGCATTCAGCATTATGCCTTTTGTCTTTTTTTTTTCTTTCAAGCTACTGATGCTTAAGAAATGTCACCTCGAGCAGCTGTAGGGAGGCCATATGAGTCACCTAGGATCACTGCATTGCTTTCAGATATGGCTTTTATAATTATTTGAACAGGCAGACTCATCACGTTTATAATCTCAACTTAATGATTAGGCTGCTTTTCAACATGGCAAAGCACAAACCCAATCATACTGTGTTTTTTAATATAACAGTATACATTTTATCTGACAATTATAGTTCTTTCTTCAAGAACAGAATACCACCCCCTTTTTCATGGCCAGGCATACTTCTACAGAAATCTAAAATTCCTTTATTAGATCAGTTGCCTGAGGAGTGATGTACCTTAGTTGCATTTTTGAAAAATAAACTGCCTTCACAGTTGCAGAGCAATTCAGGACTCTGCTTCCATTAGTTTAGTCCTAGAACTGCATACATTCACATGAGTAATCCTGATATGTGCCTTCCCTTGACACTCGGATGGCTAGAAGTAAGTCAAAGATGTAAGATATAAACATACAACTATATGAATATAATAAAGTAAGAAGAACCAGGATCTACCGAGTCTGTCAGATCATTACAGCTAGGTACCATGTGGCTGACCCCATTCTATCACCTTGCTCTAGCGAAAAAACTGTGAGCCCATCTGATGACCTACTCCATGCCATTTTTTCAGGCATTACCTTAAAAATCCATACATCCCTCTCTGTGGAGCAGTACTTTCTCAGTATAACCAAAAATGTCTCTGTTCCTCTTCTTCAGATCCACACCTCCACTTGCCTTTTGTACAAGGAGATGAACATTAGTGATCTATCAAGCCTGCATTTAGTTACACAACAGCAAGTATGAGGCTATCAGGTTCTTTCTGCCATCAAAATTCATGTAAGGGCAAGGTACTGACCATGATTTTACTAGTAACACCCTATGTTAAGACCCCTTGTAGCTGCCACTGCTAAGGGATTATAAGGCTTAGTATTTACATAGAAAATTACATCATCCATCTTTTCAGTCTGCCATCATCATTTAAGACGGAAAAACTACAGAATGATGTAAATGAGGACTTTGTTATCTATTACCACTTTAATCAAGAACCAAAACAGCACTTGTGTCAACCAAGATAATACAAAATGCTAAGAGGTGAAACCCGCAGACAAACAAAATGAATGAAAAGTTAACAAAGCCAATGCAAACACAGTGCCCTCCTCAAAAAAACTTATATTAATCCATAAAAATCAAAATTATACCATCTATATTTGGAATATCTAAAAATCCATAAAGATTTGCTGAGCCATCCCTTAAAAATGATAGCTGATACAGGAGGGGGGGGGGTTCAAAAACTAGTGCCATCATTAAGTTTATTGATGTCAACTTAAGCAGTTTTAATAATAAGTTATAATATTTACTAAAATATTTGTGGGATATTTTTGAGTTTGTTTTCAAAGGAATTTTATCAGCATCATTTGTTTTTTGTAACCATAGATGTTAAGGAGTTATTTAATTCAATCCCCTATGAAGAGGGTTTGGAATGGTTCAATGAATTTTTAATGACATCTACACAGTTGCCTACTAATAAGATTAAATTGTTGACAACATTCATGGAAGTAGTACTTAAAAATAATATTTTTTATTTTGATGGAAAACACTTATCGCCAGAAAATAGGGGTGGATGTGGGAGCAGCATGCGTCCCGGTTTATGTTATTTTGGTGAAGGCTTAGTGGGAAAAACAATTTGTTTTTATCTCAGAATTTGTGGGGTCCTGGAAGCTATATACTCACTTTTTGGATGATAATTTTTATTTTTTGGACAGACATCTTAGAGAAATAATCTGAGTTTTTAGCTTTTATAAATAGTCGTAATTATTTTTTGCAATTAACTCATCAAATCTCAGACACAAATGTATGTTACTTGAAAGTACTGTTAACTAAGAATGTGATATATTTACCAGAAACCCACTTAGTCAAATTCTTTATTGCATTATGAGAGCTGTCAACCCATTCATCATAAAAGGCATTAATAAAGAGCCAAATGGATTGTTTGGCCCATATGGTATCAGTTGAAACTACCTTTTTTAATGAGATGGTCATAATAAGAAATATGTTGTGAAGAAGTGGTTACCCAGATGCCTTATTGAATGTGTATATGACTATCCATTGAACGTACTAAACATCAAAAGCCTAATCATCAAATGCAATTCAGAGAATGTTCATTCATCAAACATTCCCTTCAGCGAATGTGTGAGATGGGGAAAGTAACAGTTGGCCAACACTTCCCCATCTCACACACCGCAGAATTTCAAACCCACCCAGGTGGGGGACTTTCCCCCCACACCTGCCCAAACTGTATATACCAACTCCAAGATTGCACTACAGTGGGGAAAAGGACAAGAAATACTGCAGTGTGTGTGAGACAGGGAAGTGTTGACCAACTAGTTACTTTCTCATCTCACACTTTAGCTGAAGTGAACATTCAATGAATGAATATTTTCTGAATTGTGTTCAATGATTAGCCATTTGATGTTTAGTCCGTTCGATGGATGGTCATAGACTCTTATTGAATTATGTCTACAGAAAGGTTACAAACAAGAAGAGTAGTGACTTTTATAAGGCATTTTTAGGTTGTTCTATTCTTTGTACAGAGACTCAAATTAATAATTGTGTAGGGCTACTAATGAGTAGATGCGATCCATGGTTATGACTTTCTCTATACACAGTGGGGGTATTAAGGATACTATTTTTAGAAATTTTAATTTATTTAAGGTCAGTAAATTGACATATTTGATAGGGTTGGAACCAAGAGTTATTAAATTTTAAGAAATTAATGAAACCCCATAAATTTGGTAGTGACTCAAGGGACACTAAAAGAAAGAGTATTTTTAAGTGTTGTAGATACAAGCAATGTTGTAATATTAAAGAAGGGAATAAAATTCAGATTAATGAAAAATTGTTTATCTATGGTCAAGGTATTTTTTTTAATTGTGATACAAAAGGAGCTATATATGTCTCTACCTGCAATTAATGTATGGCTTTTTATATTTGAAAAACAGAACATAATTTGAGGGATAGAATATATGAGCACCTATACGATATTAAGTCTAAACATTCTAAGAACCCCGTGTATAAGCATATTATGCAATGTCCTGACCACAGTATTTTTTTTTTAATTCAAGTTTTGGAAATAGATGTTGCAGTCCTAGAGGGGAATACAGAATGAATGTTTAGAAATCAGTGAATTAAAATGCCAGACGAGAACTAATGCTGAGTCGTCGTCCCCCACCCCCCCAGGTTGATCAAGTACTCTTCTGTTTTAATTGTTCTTAAATTAACAGCAATGAGATCTTAATGTTATAATGGTGTTACAATAATTCTGTTTAAAAAAAATCATAAGGTTCAGTATGCTATAGTAATAAAAAGAAGCGTACCAGGACCAGGGCAAATACAAAAGTTATATAACATGTAAAAGTCAAAGATGTCCAGTAGGCTGAAGCTGTTATATAAAAATATATACTTTAATAAAATAACAAATAAAAACAGGTAAGTGCTTTCACGATATTATTGCTCCTTCAGACCATAAAACATACACTCCAACAAAACATTTAAAAACAACCCTTTGGCCAATCAAAATGCAAATGTTAGTCATATGACATAAATCAGTGATTTATGCATCTTCTTTTTAAACCAGGCTTTAAAGAAATAGCACTGCTGAGTCCTGGAAACACATCTGCTCTAAAGTCTGAATTTTTGGAGTTGAAATGGATCTTAGACTTTAGAGCAGATGTGTTTCCAGGGCTCAACAGTGCTATTTCTTTAAAGCCTGCTTTAAAAAGAAGAGGTCTAAATCACTGATTTATTTCTTTTTTTTAATTTTTTTATTTATGTCATATGACTAACATTTTCATTTAGATTGGCCAAAGGGTTGTTTTTAAATGTTCTGTTGGAGTGTATGTTTTATGGTCTGAAGAAGCGATAATATTGCAAAAGCACTTACCTGCTTTTATTTGATATTTTATTAAAGTATATATTTTTATACAACAGCTTCAGCCTACTGGACATCTTTGACTTTTACACATTCAATATGATATATACATTTGTATACTAAACAGCAGCCTTGGATTGCCATTGATATGAAATAATTTGTATGCATCTATCGCTGTTTATTAATATGTTTGAGTTTTAGTTTGTGTCAAATATCATTTAATCAATTTGCTTATATTAATATATTAACATCTGAAAGTTTTTAAAGCGGAAATTTCATATGCATGATGGTTGTGTAGAGATGAAAGTAATTAGTCACATGTTCCTTGAAAAGAAATGTATAAACAAAGGGTATTTAAGGAAGTGGATAGTTGTTCCCTTTCATTTCTGAAGAAGTCAAATTTGTTATTAGGGATGAAAGTGGTTAACCATTTCCATTTTACGGTTTAATAAAAGTTTTTTGGGTGTGGTGTTTGGATTGGCTTTATTAGCCTCTTGGTCATTTTGGTTGTCTGTGGGATTCACCTCTTAGTATTACCACTGTAATGCCGAGAAATATCAGCACCTTCAAACTGAAGTGCTAATTTCTTGCCTTATTTCCACTTTTGCAGGAAAAGCAGTACAGGCTTTTTCCATGCAACATTTTACAAAGGTCACTTGCAGTCTCCTACTCAGACAAACGATGAAACCTGTGCTATCATCTCACCCCAGATGCTTTTTTTCTTGAGTTCAGCACTGTGATGATAACAACTGACCGTACTTAAAATATTACTCGAAGATAAATGACGGATTCCATTAGTTTAGTCCTAGAACTCAGTTATGGGCCTTAGAGCTCACACACTCTTCTTGGCTACCGGTAGTTATCTCTCGGCACTCCTAATTAAGTAATATGCTGCTATGCCTTCCCTGCACATTAAAGTAGATGTTCACTGTACTGCAAGAAAGAAGCAAAGAAAGGAACTTACTGTGCCAGTTCAGCGCACTTCTAAGAAACTCTGTTAACCCTTGCATACTTAATCATAACAACACAGTCATTTCAAGAGAACATCCGTTCAATTAATAGTCTGCATTTATTGTTTATGGCCCAGTTCACGTTTACATTTATATTATAAATGAGCACAAGATCTGCAGATTTTCAGCTCTATATTGAGTTGCAGAGTGTGTTAATTATTTCTGAAAGATAGAGATAAAGTTCTTGAATTTGAATCACTGGCCACACATAAATCTGCACATCAGATTTAAAATAACTTAAGCATGGCAGTCCTATTAGGCTGCACTCTGATATGTCTATGAGATGCGGGCCAGCAGATGTGGTTGTCCTGATAATTCTTGATAACAATAATAGCAATGATAAAAGGATATTCTTTGGAATTAGGGCATAATAGATGCAGTTAGTAACAGAGGCTGCTTGTAACATTAGGTCATATCTTAGATAATCATACCACTAACAAGAAAGGCGGGTTTATTACACCACAGCACCAAATGTTTCAATAGAGAAGTGGGTGGGGTGTCTTCTTCCTTATTCTTAACATTGTGTGGCACTGAGGTTTTTTCTTGAAAAGGAAGGGGAATGGACACTGCAATGAGGTCATTGAAACAAAGAAACATTCATGTAAGTTATAATGTGTAGCAGCCTGTGAAATGGTCAGATAAAAATCTAGTAAGGCAATATGTGAAAAAGTAGCTGAGTCTATTTACTTGTTAAGATAAAAGCAAAAGGTAAATTCTACACAAATACAGTTCAGTTTTGTAGCTTATGAACATGGATTTTAAGCTTCTACAGACAATTTTCCTATTAAGATAATGAATTAATTAGCTCATTAAATGCTAGTGAAAAAATAGTTAAATACAAAGCAGCTAACCAACTATTTTGCCAGAAAGTGATTTCTATTCAGAAGTAATAAAAAGAGGTTGTCACATACAGTGAAGACCACAGTTCATAGGTTCATGGGTTCATAGGTAGGTACTAGACTATTGGCCCAAGGACCTAAGTAAGCCTAGCCAACAAGGTTCCCTGGCTTACGCCACGCAAGAAAGTTATTTTCCTGTGCCACTGTCGAGCAGAGACACAGAAGTGATCCCTGGGGTGTATTTCCTGTTTCCCATCCACTCATCAAGATTTTTCTTGAAGAGTGCTAATGAAGAACTTTGCTTGACATAGATGGGTAGCCTATTCCAGAGTATGGGAAGTATCTAGGACAGGAATCTATCCCTCCAGCATGTCATGTTTATTGTGGTGACAAGCTTTAGGTCCCTAGAGCGTGTGGCTCGGTGGGATTGGGATTTCTTTAGGTGTAGCATGTCCAACAGCTCTGGGTTTGACATAACTTTATATGTTAGGCAGAGATCACCTCGGAGTAGGTGATATAATACGGAGTAAAGCTGGAGTTTTTTGAGGTGGTCAGTGTAGGGCATTTGTTTGAGGCCAGTAATCCTCTTTGTGAGGTACTTATGTGGCCTTTCCAGCTGCTGCAGATGTCTTGTGAGGTACATTCCAAAAGGGGTGTTGTAGTCTATAATGGGTCTAATGAGTGTCAAGTAGAGGGGAACAATGACCTCTTTTTTCCTGGATGAGAACCCTTTTATGATGAGGTGTGCCATGTAGAAGGACTTCCTGACTACTGTGGCGATGTGACTATCAAAGGAGAGACTACTGTCCACTTGGATCCCAAGGTCTCTTATCACACATTTGGTGTTAAGTAGATTGCTACCTATGTGGTAGTTCATGGGTACAGAGTTTTTACCAAAGGGGATGACACTGCACTTTTTGGCATTGAGCTTGAGGCCATGGCTCTGACACCAAGCATCTGTCTCAGCGAGGCCCTTCTGTAGAATGTCTACATCATTTGGGGACTTGACTATGGCTCCTAGTTTGCAGTCATCTGCGAACTTCATTAGCCGGAGGCCTTCTGCGTTAGCCTGTACTTC
The DNA here is from genome assembly GCF_019279795.1 of Protopterus annectens. Classification (NCBI taxonomy): domain Eukaryota; kingdom Metazoa; phylum Chordata; order Ceratodontiformes; family Protopteridae; genus Protopterus; species Protopterus annectens. The sequence goes on from NC_056736.1 coordinate 453,013,712, forward strand.
GGAGAAGTAGATATCAAACAGGAGCGGTCCTAGGACAAAACCCTGTGGTACTCCACTTGTCACTGCTTTGAGGTCAGATTTGGAGTCTGCCACTTTTACAGTGTGGGTTCTGTCAGTGAGCCAGTTGACAACCCATCTTGTGATGTAGGGATTTATACCTAGTTTAGTGAGTTTAGCTATAATTCCAGAATGGTGGATGGTGTTGAAAGCCTTGGCGAGGTCAAGATAGGCTGTGTGAACCACCTTACCCTCATCTATGGCTTTGGTGACTGCCTCAAAGAAGTTGATCAGGTTCAGGAGGCATGATCTGCCTTTCACAAACCCGAACTGGGTGAGATCCAGAGTTTGGAGGTTACCAATGTCTTTGTTTATGAGTTCCATGAAGATACGTTCCATGGCCTTGCAGACCAAGCTCGTCAGGCTAATAGGTTGATTGTTCCCGGGATCAGTGGTGGCTCCCCCTTTGTGGAATGGGATAACTGTTGCTGTGCACCATTCAGTGGGCACAAAGCCTGATGTGAGGCTATTATTGAACATGGTGCTTAAGTGGGGAGCCAGTTCATTCTGAAGTTCATGTAAACCGCAGCCTGGGATGTTGTCTGGTCCCATGGATGCTGTGTTTTTGGCTTTAGAGAGTGCAGCTTTTACCTGCATTGTTGTGATTACAGAGACTCTGCATTCTTCCTGTATTGATATGGGCCCTTTAGGGAGTGAGGGGGGGTAAAGTTAGCACTGAACCTATCTGGCAGGATGTTGGCAATATCAGTTGGTTCTGTAATTTTCATGCCATTGTGCTGTAACTCAGAGCAGATCTGGGTGTTGCCATTGAGATTCTTGACATAGCTATAGAATGCTTTGTTGTTGTCCTTAGAATTACTGGCAATTTTGTTTTCATAGCTAGCTTTGGAGGATCTTATAAGGGATCTCATCTTCTTACTGAGGCTGACCAGGGAGCTCCTCCACTCATGGGATTTTGCTCTCTTTTGCAACAGTTTCTTCCTTCTGTTGTACAGTTTGTTTATGGCAGGGGACCACCAGATTGGCTTCCTTTTTTTGGAAGATAGTGTCTTGGTCCTGTTTGGGATAGCATGACCCATGCACTGATGTAAGTGCTTATAGAGTGCATTTGTGTAGGATTCAGCAGTTGTAACTGTATTGTCCATCTGCATGTGTTGCATGAAGTTCACCACTTCTGTCTTAAGAAGCAAGAAGTTGGCTTTGGAGAAATTTACCATGGTTTCCTTAATGGGGGGGGGGGGGTCAGGGCAGGATGTGAATATCAAGGGTGATTAGCTTATTGTTGGATCGGACCAACGAGGAGTTGAATTCAGGTGTGGAACATGGGTCACTCATGTTGGTAATGACTAGGTCTAGGATATTGTTGCCCCTGGTGGGGTTGAGGATAGGTTGATCCAGGTCATTGGAGTTTATGAATTCCAGAAAGCGTTGAGCTAAGGAGTTGGTACATAAGTAGTTTTCCCAGTTAATGGTGGGGTAGTTGCAGTAGCCCATTATTAGGGTGTTTGGTTGAACCCTAATATTTTCCAGTACATAAGGAAAAGAGGAGTGGGAATCCTGGGGCATGGTGCGGGATCTGTAGCAAGCTACAATTTGGATTGCAGTTTTGCCCAGAGTTAGTTGCACTTGGATAACCTCGGGTGCATTATTCTGAGCAACTAGCCTGGATGTGTGGATATCCTTAATGAATATGGACACACCTCCACCTTTGGTGTTTCGGTCCAGGTTACATGGCCGAAAAGTGTGGTATGAGTTATAGCCTGGTAGTGCAGGGGGTGCTCTCTGGAGCCTTGAACCAGGTCTCAGTCACTTTACAGATATCGATGTTCTCCATTTTAAGGAGTGCCTCAAGTGAGTGCATTTTGAGATTTAGACTTCTAGCATTGAGTAGCATTACCCTCAGTTTTTGCTTGCCTGTTCCTGTTACGGTGGTGAATTTGTTATTTGAATCTTGCCTAAAAAAGGCACTATATGGGAAGCAAGAGCCTTAGCCAGCATCCGGAATCCCAGGGGTGACAGGTGCAGGCCATCTGTGGCAAAGCATCGTGGTCTGTCGACCATGCCATCCCAAGCAGACAGATACTGGATCCCCTTAGAATGACACCAGAAGCTTAGCCAATTGTTGAAGTCAATCATTTTGTCCTTGTACTGCGGTATCATTCTGGGCAATGGCAGAATGCTACTCAGGGCTAGGGTCATACCTGCCTGGGCTACAAGATCGGACAGCTCTTGCATGTCTCTTTTCATGTAGCCCAGGGAGGTATGTCTCAGGTAATTCACACCAACATAGACGATGACAGAGTCATATTTGTACTTGTTGTGGAGTGGGTTATGTGACGGATCCTGGCACCTGACAGGCAGCTGACAGTAACCTTCTCCTTGTTTAGCCTGGTGAGTGGGATATCAGTGTGTCTGACTGTAAAGTCACCTATGACTAGTGTGTTGGGTACGTTGTTTTGCCTTATTGGCTGTGGTTGAGTGGCACACTGAGTCTGAGGGCTATGTGTCATTTGGGGTGTGTTGGGGGATGGAGTTTGCTTGCATTTCTGCTTTGGAGGTCTCTGTTGCTTAGACAGATTATTACTGAGAGCCTCTGCGAATGTTTTTGTGTTACTATGTGTGGATTTTGGTGGTGTAGATTTAGTGAGACTATGTGATGAGTGTGCTGTGGTGCAAATGTTTACCTTCTCCTCATGACTGTCAAGTTCAGTCTTGGTTGGAGAGAGCTTTACCTCCAGTTTGGCTAGATAAGTGCATCTCTCACAGGTTGTAGTGTTGGGTGGTAGGAGGAGCGGGTTGTCTGTGTACATGAGGCAATTTCTACATTGCCTCAAGATGCCCAGATTCATCAGATAGACAGGAGAGAACACTAGGAGCTGACCCTTGGACATGCCTGAATAAAAAACTATTTTCCTCTAGATAAGTGTGGAAACTGAGTACAAGAGCTGTTTTTCTCTAAGCAAGTGAGAAAAGTAAGTACAAAAACGGTTTTCCTCTAGGTAATGAGGAAGGTTAAGTGCTATAGTAATTAGTAGCTTATTTAGTGCTTACAAGTTTTGAACAAGTGCTAAGCACAAATAAGCAAATTTAAGCGCTAAAACTAAAAATCTGTATCTGCACTAGATGAGTTACGTGTTCTTGAAAGTAGGGATTCTTTAAAACAGGATAAGGATGGAGTTTCAAGTTCTAGTTGGTGATTTAATGTTGTTGTATCTTTCGGCTTTTTCCGGTTAGGGGTCGCCACAGCAGAACTCCGGTCCGCTAATGATTGGCAGTAGATTTTTACGTACCGAGTTGCCAGCCCTGACGCACAACCTTCAACGAAGGTACACCCATTCACGCATGTCTCCACACAGAAGACGCTTTAGCTGAGTATCGAACAGGACATCTTACTGTGAGGCGACAACGCTACCGCAGCACCACCACCGCAGTTCCTCTAGTTGGTGATTTAATGTGGAGACATAAAAGAGAAATAGTAGGAACTCTTGATATTATTTCTCCAGTTCGATTCTCGGCTGGGGTGCCTTCTGTGTGGACTCTGCATGTCCTCCCTGCATTCGTGTGGGTTTCCTCTGGGTGCTCTGGTTTCCTCCCACATTATAAATACATGCTTCTGGAGTGTTTCTCCCTGGGCCTCCAGTGAAAATTGGCTTTGTTCCAATTCAGACTATCCCAGTTAACAAATGTTAAATAAATAAATAAATATTACAAGGAATTTTTTGATCCAAAGTTTTATCAAAATCATTGTTGAAAAGATTTGACTCCTATGAAGAGCCAAATTTATGGCTTATGTATCTGTCCCATAGCACATGGCCCACTAGTGCGTTCCCATTCCCATCAGCATGTAACAACATGGCCAGTAGCACATTGGCATCAGCATGTAACACCATGGCCAATAGCACATCGACATCAGTACGTAACAGCATGACTACTACTACTAGCCCATTGGCATCTGCATGTAACAGCATGACCACCAGCACATCGGCATCAGTGTGTAACAGCATGGCTATTAGCCCATTGGCATCAGCATGAAACAGCATGACTACAAGCACACTTGCATCAGTATGTAACAGCATGGCTAATAGCACATTGGCATCTGCATGTAACAGCATGGCCACAAGCACATCGTCATCAGCTTGTAATAACATGGGCTGATAGCATACTGCCATCAGGAGATAAGAGCAATGGCTCACTAGCACACTTTCATCAGCAAGTTATAGCATATCTAGCTAGCGCATTGCCAACAGTATGTAACAACATGTCTCACTAGCACATTGCAATCAGCATGTAACAACATGATTCACAACCATGTTGGTATCAGAAGGTAACAGAATGGCTCCATACCAGATTGCCATCAGCGTATAATACCACACCACATTAGCACATTGCCATTGGCATGTAATAGCATTATAGCATGTCCTGCTAGCACACTTCTGCCAGCAGGTAACAGGATGTCTAACTAGCACATTGCCTTCAGCATTGAACAGCATGGTTTACTATCACAGTGCCATCACATGTAACAAAATAATACAAACTTGATAGCACACCATGGTTATTAACACATTGCCACTGACATTTAATATCATGCCATGCCAGCACACTTCTATCAGCAAGTAAAAGCATGGACTGTTAGCATACTGTCATCAGCATGTACTACCAAATCCTGCTAGCACATTGCCATCTGCATGTAATAGCATGCACTGCTAGCACACCACCAGCAGCAGGTAACAGCATGGCCACAAACTCACTGCCATTCCATTAGCAAGTAATAGCATGACTTTTTAGCACACTGCTATCAGCATGTGATGATGTCCTGCCCAGCTAGCACACTGCCATTAGCAGGTTACATAATGGTTCACTAGTATATTTCCTTCATCAGGTAATATACCTCACTAGCATGTTGTCATCTCAAGGTAATAGCATTCCTTTGAATATCACAACCAAGTTAGATGTGGGCTTTTGGTTTTACCCTTCAGAAAATAGATCTAAACATTCTTCCCCATCCACTAAAAAATGATTTATCTAATCTGGCTATGGTGGTCAACCTGTATTTTTAATTCAGTGTGTGTATGGAGGCCTGAGAATGTTAAGGGCACTATGTTATGTGGCCATTGGTATGTTTGTTGTTATGTTGTGCGAACTTTTGGATATATAAATAGTTATGTATTTTGTGCTAATGATATGTATAATTGTGAAACTGGAGGAATTATTTATGCCTTGAAATGTCCTTGTGGTCTTGTATATATAGGAGAAAGTAACGTAAGTTTAAAACAAGACTCCAAGAACATATTAGGAATATTATTAATCGGAAAGAAGATAGTCCTGTGGCTAAGCACTTTATGCAGGCTCATGACTCTAATCCTGATGGCTTACAAGCCACGATTTTGGAAGAAGTGCAAAAAGGAGTGTATTCTGATCAGTTATATAAGAAAAAATTGTTACATAAAGTATTTTTATTTTGAAATAAGACACTTTTTTTGCCGCGGGGTCTTAATGTTGAGTGTATCTGGAGGTTTTTAATTTAGCATGTGCTTTTTTAATTTATATGTATTTGGTAATAATTAGTTAATGCAATTGAATATTTATTGGTTAATTGCATGATTGATTAGTATATTTAATTGAGATGAGTTTGTAAAGTTTTATACCCCTTGAAGGCGTTTGCCAAAGCGCTAGAGGTGGATAAAAGATTGTGTGAATTCCTGCCTGTTGTTTTTCGTATATAGTATTCCTTTTTTTTTTTTTTTTTTTTTTTTTTTTTTTGTCATTTCATGTGTATGGAGGCCTACCTGTGTTTTTAATTCAGTGTGTGTATGGAAGACTACCTGTGTTTTTTATTCAGAGTCTGTATATGTTGGTCTACCTGTGTTTTTAATTCACAGTATGTGTATGGAGGTCTACCTGTATTTTTAATTCATTGTGTGTGTATGGAGGCATACCTGTGCTTTTTATTCAGTCTGCGTATGTTGCCCTACATGTGTGTTTTTTTCAAAGTGTGTGCATGGTGGCCTAGCTGTGTTTTTTTTACATTCATGTGTGTATGGAGGCCAATCTGTTTTTTTTTTTATTCAGTGTGTGTATCTTAACCTACCTGTGCTTTTAATTCAGTGTGTACCTCCAAGAGGTTGCTACTGATGAGAACTATCAGCAGAAATGAATGCTTCATCTATGTAAGCTGACTCAGTTATGTGCCTTAGAAATCACAGATTCTTACTGACTACAGATAGTCCTCTCTCTGTGCTCCTTCTTAAGTAATATCCTGCTATGCCTTCCCTACACATGACTAACATCCTTCTGTATTACCTAGCTATTTCCTTCATGTATTGTTGAAGGTAGTTTAAATGGATGCCAACAGCTACCACTCACTTCCATTTTAGAAAACTTACTTCATGTATGCAGCCTGTTCACGCAAATAAGATAGGTGTAGGTATCCCTCATCTACCCATTTTTTTAATTTCTAAAAATAAGCACACTTCCACATACACACACACACTATGCTAGGACATTTAACACTTTTTTCCCATGAATCATTAATATTACATTATATAAGGTAGTCAGTAAAATGATGTTATTAGTCTGCTTAGCCTGTCCAGATGTATCAGGTGGCTTAAGACAGCTGCCCTCCCTCTCCAAATTCATCCATTTCCTTCAGAAATATGCTCCCATAAAGGCTTCACCTATCTTTCTTCTCTTTCCATATTTCCAGTAACTAATCCTACTTACCAACCACTCTCTCAATTCAAAAGCATTTGTACATATTAGAATTCACTTGAGGTACTTGTATCTGTTTGTTATGTCACCACCTTTTTGCAATTTTCTTCATTTCCAACACACAACATCACTTAGATGTCTCCTACTTTCAGTACAAAAAGTTTTACTGTCCTTAGCTTGTTCTCATATGTCATGTCCTCCATTAATCTTCCATTCAGTCACCTTCAAATGTACCCTCTTCAGCACTGCGACTTCCCATATTGTATATGATCCCAAGAGCTGTATAGAGTGCTCTAAGGCCTAACCACTGTCTGATGAAGGAGTATGATCACCTTCCTATTTCTGGATTTCAGCCACAATTAGTTTTCACTGCTGCTCTTCTATACAGATCCTAATTGTTTAGATTTCCTGGTCTAATAAGCCCCAGGCCATTTTCTTACTCTGGATTTGCAAGTATAAACCCTTCAATTGCACATTCTGAATTTATTCCCAGGTGCAGCACCATAATCTGCTTGTGTCAAACCGAAGATGTCACCTTTTAGACAATATTTCCATTCTCCTTAGTTCCTGCTTTAGGCTTGCCTACCCTTCACCTGCCACCATACACAAACTTGGGTGTCATCTACAAAGAGTTTGATCCATTTTTCTATGCCTTGTGTGGCTTCAAAGGTGAACACATTATCAGGGCTGGGGCAAGTACTGACCCCTTTGGGATATCACCTGTCACATTTCTACCCTCTTCCGGCTCCCTCATGGCCCTTCAATTCCCAGTTATGCAGTTACTTATCTATCCATCTACAACACACAGCTTGTTACCTGCACCCATCCCTCTCATCTTTGCAAGTGGTCTGCACTATGTGACTGAGGTAAAAGCTTTGTAGAAATCCACAGAGATCACATCCACGTTTGCCTCTTTCTACCTTCTTGGTGACCCTATCACTGGATCTGTGAACTGGATCATACCAGTCTGATGGTATCTATCTTCTATGACTCCATGGTGGAATTTGTTGAAATTCTATTTGCCCCAGGAAAATTGGTAAACCTTGCTATAAGGACTGCTTCTGTCAACTGCTCACCACTGAAGTCAGACTCATTGTCTTGTAGTTTGCTGGACTGCTCCTAGCTTTGTCTTTTTTGATTAACCCAATGATTGTTTTGCTACTGGTCCCCTGGCACTACTTCAGCTTAAAGGGCTTGCTTGAATAATTCTATCAGATGTTTCACTAAAACCACAACCATTCATTATAGGGCTTTTTCTGGGGTCCCAGCTGATTGTTCTGCTGCAGCACCCATTGGCCTGATCAGTGTCCTTTCCACCTCTTCAGCTGTATTAGGCAGATGGGTGCTGCAGCACACATCAGCTTGATCAGTGTCCTTTCCACCTCTTCAGCTGTATCACCTCATCTAGCTATCCTCTCTATGGTCTTGTCCTGCTTACCCACATGCTTATCTTTCCTTCTGCATCTTTGGCAAACACCAACACAAGACATTAATTTACAATTTTTGCTTGTTTCCTGTTCTCTCTCTATTGTTTCCCTTCTGAAGCAAAGTTACCATCTGCCCTCCATGCCTTCTTCCTTTCTCCTACATACATAATAGAGACCTTCCTTGTTTTCTTAAAGTCTATTATTAATGTTTTCTTAGTTTAGCTTTTTGTCTTTTTTTCAAGATCCTTTCTGCCCCCATGCCTGCTAAACATCAAGCCTTCTCCATTGCAATTCAGCCTGGGTCATTCATACAAACAACCAAGAGAATGGTTTGTGTCCTTGCTGGCATCTGAGTATGATGGCATTTGTTGTGGATTCGTTTTTTATATAGTATTGCAATTTTCTGTGAATTTACTCTTGCCTGATGATTCTGGCTTCAGGTGCAAAACTTTCCTTCTTTGTGGAAGTGAAAAAACCTGAACACTCAATTCCCGAGACAGATGAAGGCTTTCCTTTCAGGATATGCTCAGCCAATAAGCTGTCACAGGAAGAGAGGAGGATGGGAGTCTGAGCTTTTGAAAGCTGGCCAATACTGGGTTACAGTGTCAGATAACCCAAAATGCCACTGAGGCAGTGGGAATGATGAACATTTTTGAGCATATTTAAATATAGTAGCTATACAACTAACTTCATATGAACTACAGAAGGAGGCAACTCTAAGCATATCACAGATACTGCTGTCTACCAGGCAGGTTTACTCTTCCTTGAGAAAGATGATTTGGTCCTGTCAGGCATTGCTGAGTCCAGACAGCTATGTAGGTGCTCATATAGTTTTTGGTGCAGGCTTGAATATTAGTGCTAGTTCCAACTGAAGAGTCGGTGGCTGTGAAGCTGCTTACACCTGCTCTCAGGAGATTGTAGTCAGCTTTGTAAAAAAAATTTTTGACTCTGACAAGTGGGGGGTCAGGGGAGATGGTGACTTTGAAAATGATCACTTTAAGGTCAGATCTCACCACAGAGGATGAACTGTAGGAGTGTTACGGTGGCTACTCATGTTGGTTAGTACCAGGTCTAGGATATTTTCACCTCTCATGGGGGTATCGACCATCTGATACAATGCTTTGGCATTGACAAAGTCGAAGAATCTCTGGGAATTCCTGTTTTGGCTAGAATAGGTCTTCCACTCTATGGTTGGGTAGTTAAAGTCACCCAGCATCAGGGTAGAAGGTTGAATCTTGAAGGATTCAAGTAAGTCCAGATAGGTGGAGTGGGCGTCCTGAGTCATGGTTGGGGATCTGTAGCTAGCTATGATTTGAATAGGTGTTTTGTCAACAGTTAACTGCACTTGAAGTGTCTCCTGTTCATCATATTGTTTGACCAGCCTAGAGGTGTGTATGTCTTTGATAATTATTGAGATTCCACCTCCTTTGGCTTTGTAGCCCTCCGGTTGGTGTCTGAAAGTATGGTAGGATGAGTAACCTGATAAGGCTGGGGTGCTCTCCGCAGCTTTGAACCAGGTTTCAGGGACTGCACAAATGTCAGCATCCTCCAGGGTGAGGAATGCTTGCAATGAGTGCAATTTCATGCTAAGACTCCTTGCATTTAGCAGCATGACCTTTAAATTTCATTTAAAAGAATTTTTTACATTGGTAATTTTGTCCTCAAGATTTTGCCTAAAAAAGGCACTATGGGAGAGGCAAGAGCCTTTGCCAGAAGCCTGAAACCCAGGGGAGACAGATGAAGGCCATCTCTGGCAAAGCATTGTGGTCTGTCAGTCATGTTCTCCCAGGCTGTAAGGTACTGGATCCCCTTGGAATGACACCAGAAACTAAGCCAATTGTTAAAATCAATCATTTTCTGTTTGTATGAAGACATCATTCTAGGTGACAGTAGGATACTGTTTAAGGCTAGGGACATACCTGCCTGGGACACATATTCAGCAAGCTCAATCATGTCTCTCTTCATATAGTCCACAGAGGTACGTCTCAAGTTATTCACACCAACATGGACTATGACAGAGTCGTAACAGTACCTGTTGTTAAGAGACTTGAGTGTGTGTGTGTGTGTGTGTGTGATATGGAATATTCTAGCATCTAACAAGCAACTGTGACCTTCTCCTTGTTTAGCCTGGTGAGGGGAAAATCTTGTGTCTCACGATAGAGTCTCCTATGATTAATATGTTGGGTTTGTGGCTTGGCCTTACAGGCTATGAGACACAGGCATGTGTACTATGTGTGGTGCTTGGTGCTGTGGGTTGTGATGTACGTGTGTTTTTGCTTCAGTGGTATCTTTTGCTTAGGTATGTTTTTGTTGAGAACCTCTGCATATGTAGGAGTGTGTTGTATAGGTGTGGGTGGTATTAGAGATGTGGTGTTTGTAGTGTTTACACAGACAACCTTCTCAGTGCCAGAAGTACTGGTTTGTGATTAAGGCAGTACAGATTCCAGATTCTTAATGTAATTGCATCTCTTACATATTGTTTTCCTAGATGGTAGTAGTAGAGGGTTGTCCGTGTACATAAGGTATTTGCTACATTGTCTCAGGATGCCCATATCAACCAGACTAACAGGAGAAACCATAGGAAATTGTCCTTCCATGGTTGTTAGAATCTGTGGAAGAGAGGTCAGGGATAGGTTGTTAGAATCTGTGGAAGAGAGGTCAGGGATAGTAGAGTGGGCACTATAGGTTCATAGGTAGGTACTAGGCTATTGGCCCTAGGGCCTATATAAGCCTAGCCAAAAATGTACCCTGGCTTTCGCCACCCAAGAAAATTATTTTCCTGTGCCCCTGTTGAGCAGAGCCACAGAAGTGATCCCTGGGGTGAATTTCCTATTTACCATCAAATCATCAAGATTTTTCTTGAAGAGTGCTAATGAGGAGCTCTGTTTGACATAGATAGGTAGTCTGTTCCAGAATATGGGAAGTCTCTGGGACAGGAATCTATCCCTCCATAGGTTCATAGGTTCGTACTAGGCTATCTGCCCTGGGGCAATTATAAGCCTAGCCCGATTCTGTATGGCTTACGCCACCCCTTGATTTTAGTATACGGTGCCCTTTTTAAGGTTTAGATTACTGTGCCTCTGTCTAATAGTGACACGGGAGTAATCCCTGGGACAAACCTATGATCCCCCATCCACTTATCGAGATTCTTCTTGAAGAGATTCAGTGAGGTGCTCTGCCTCACATGAACTGGAATTCTATTCCAGAGCGAAGGGAGCCTCTGGGTTATGAACCTGTCCCTCCAGCAAGTTCTATTTATTTCTGTGCTGAGGTTCAAGTTCCTCGAGCGTGTGGCTCTAAGGGATTTAGATTTACTGAGGTGGAACATGTCCATTAATTCTGGATTTCACATAGCTTTGTATGTCAGGCATAGATCACCTCGAAGTAGGCGGTATGCAACTGAGTAGAGCTGGAGTTTTTTAACCGAGCAGCATATGGCATCTGTTTCAGACCCTTGATCCTCTTGGTGAGATACTTTTGGGGTCTTTCTAATTGCTGCAGGTGTCGGGTAAGGTACATCCAAAAAGGGGCATTGTATTCTATGATGGGCCTGATGAGGGATGAATAAAGGGGCACGATTACCTCTCTTGATCTAGATGTGAAATCCTTTGTGATGAGGTGGGCTATGTAGAAGGTCTTTCTAACCACTTTGGCAATGTGGTTTTCAAAGGAGAGATTGCTATCAACTTGGGTCCCCAGGTCCCTAATAACTTTCTCTGTACTTAATGGGTTTCCGCCTATGTGGTAATTTGTGGGCACATTGTTTTTGCCAAAGGGTATGACTATACATTTTTGGCATTTAGCTTTAAACCATGGCACTGGCACCAGTTATCTGTCTCTGTGAGACCTTTTTGAAGGATGTTTGTGTCAGCTGGAGAGTTGATTATGGTTCCCAGTTTGCAGTCGTCTGCGAACTTGGTGAGCCATAGTCCTCCCACGTTTGCCTGTACCTCGGAAAAGTATATACCGAACAAGAGTGGTCCCAGGACAGAACCCTGTGGGACGCCACTTGTGACCGGTTTCAAGTCTGACATGGCTCCAGCAACTCTCACTCTGTGGGTTCTGTCTTTGAGCCAGTTTGCGACCCATCTTGTGACATAGAGGTTTATATTTAAGCTGGATAGCTTATCTATGATGCCCGAGTGGGGTATTGTGTCAAATGCCTTTGCAAGGTCCAGATAGGCTGTGTGGACTACCTTCCCTTCATCTATGGCTTTGGTGACTGTTTCAAAGAAGTCAACCAGGTTCAAAAGGCAGGATCTGCCCTTGACAAAGCTGAACTGGGTAGGATCTAGTGTCTGTAGGTCCCCAATGTCTTTGTTTATGAGCTCCATGATGATCCTCTCCATAGCCTTGCAGACTAAGCTAGTCAGGCTTATGGAGCGATAGTTTCCAGGGTCCATAGAGGCTTCACCTTTGTGGAGTGGGACCACTGTTGTTGTACGCCATTCTGTGGGCACATATCCTGTAGTGAGGCTGAGATTGTAGAGCTGTTTTATTTGAGGGATTAGTTCCACTTGTAGTTCATGTAGGATGCAACCTGGGATGCCATCTGGTCCCATGGAACCAGTGTTTTTTGCTTTGGAGAGGACAGCCTTCACCTGAGCATCTGAGATGTTTGGGAGGCAGCCCTCTGCCAGGATAGATACTTGCTCTTTTGGGGGGGAGGGGGTGGAGAAGTTTGCACTGAACCTGTCTGCCAGGATATTGGCGATGTCTGTGGGTTCAGTGAATTTTTTGTCATTTAGAATCAACTCAGAACAAGTCTGGGAGTTGTATCCCAGGTTTTTTACATAACTGAAAAAAGCCTTATGATTGTCTTTGGTGTCCTGTGCAATTTTTCTCTCGAAGCTGGCCTTGGAGGATTTTATGAGGGATCGTAATTTTTTGCTAGTACTGATCAGAGATGCCTTCCCTATTAGGGATTTTGCTCTATCATGTAGTAGCTTCCTCCTTCTGTTGTACAGTTTATTTATGGCAGGGGTCCACCAGACTGGACGCCTGCCTTTGGATGATTGGGTCTTGGTTTTGTTTGGGATAGCATGATCCATGCATTCCTGGAAATGTCCATAGAATGCATTTATATAGGATTCTGCAGTTTGGGCTGTAGTTTCCACTGGCCCTGGGGCCTTGAAGGATTCCACTTCAGTTTTGAGAAGTGAGAAGTTTGCTTTTGATAAGTTTTTCACTGTGGTTTTCTGGGCTGGAGGTGGGGACGGGATGTGGACATCCAGTGAAATTAATTTATGGTCTGATCTTACCAATGAGGGATATACTTCTGGTGTGGAGCATAGAGTCCCCATGTTGGTAATGATCAGGTCTAGTATGTTGTCCCCTCTTGTGGGAGTGGTGCTGGGGCTTGAGTAGTGCTCCCAGTCAATGTTTGGGTAGTTGAAGTCACCCAATATAATGGTGTTCGGAGAGATCTTCATGTTCTCCAATGTTTTCAGGAAGGCCGAATGGGATTCCTGACTTTGAGAGGGTGGTCTGTTGGATGCTATAAACTGAAAAGCAGTCTTGCCCACTGTTAGTTGCACATGGATGGTCTCCGATACTTCGTGCAATGCCACTAACCTGGAGGTGTGGATATCCTTGATAAATATGGAAACTCCCCCTCCTTTTATGGTTTGGTCCGGGTTTTGGGGCCGAAAAGCATGATACGAGGTATAGCCTGGTAGTGCTGGGGTGCTCTCTGGAGCCTTGAACCAGGTTTCTGTCACTGCACAGATATCGATGTTCTCCATACTGAGGAGAGCTTCGAGTGCGTGCATCTTGAGGTTAAGACTTCTGGCGTTTAGCAGCATTACCCTTAGTTTCTTGTTCCTTGTGCTGTCTATGGGGGTGGGTTTGACTTTTGAGCCTTGCCTAAAAAATGCACTATGGGGGTGGCATGAGCCTTTGCCAATATCCGAAAGCCCATGGTGATAGGTGCAAGCCGTCCCTAGCGAAGCAACATGGCTTGTCGAGCATGTCATCCCAGGCTGACAGACACTGGATCCCCTTTGAATGACACCAAAATTTTAGCCAATTGTTAAAATCGATCATTTTGTCTTTGTACTGTGGCATCATTCTAGGTGAGGGTAAGATGCTGCTCATGGTCAGGGTCATACCAGCCTGGGCTACATGATCAGAGAGCTCCTCCATGTCTCTTTTCATGTAGTCCAGGGAGGTACGTCTCAGGTCATTCACACCAGCATGTACAATGACTGAGTCATATTTGTATTTGCTTTGGAGTGTCCTGAATGCTTGTGTTATGTGTCGGATCCTAGCACCTGACAGGCAGCTCACTGTGACCTTCTCTTTATTCAGCCTGGTGAGCGGGACGTCAGTGTGTCTGACAATAGAGTCGCCTATAACAAGAGTATCAGGTGTGTTATTCAGCCTTAAGGGCTGTGGCTGCTTGGCTCACTGACTTTGTGGGTTATGTGTTGTGTGTGTTTTGTTTTGAGGTAGCGTTTGCTTGGATGTCTGCTTTGGAGGTCTCTGTTGCTTAGGTAGATTTTTATTTAGAGCCTCTGAGTATGTTTTTGTGTATTTATGTGTTTGGTTCGCTGATGTGGTGGGACTATGTGATACTGGAATTGTGTTGTGTGAGGTTACCTTCTCCTCCTAACTGGTTATACCAGTTTTGAGATGAGAGAGCTCAGCCTCCAGTTTGGCTAAATAGTTGCATCTCTCACATATATTTGAACCTGTATGGAGGAGGAGAGGGTTGTCCGTGTACATGAGACAGTTGTAACATTGCCTCAAAATTCCCAGATTCACCAGCTGGACTGGAGAGGAAACCATTGACTGACCTTTGGACATGCTAGAGTAACAGGAAAACTGAATTTAAGATGGACCAATAGAGGACAGGGTAATCGTAGAGAGTATAAGAGTAAGTAGTGCTTATGGTTTAATAGTGCTAACTTGTAGGATTACTTAATTGGACCAGTGAAGGGCCTTAGAATGAGAATATGGTGCTTAAACTGAGAGATAGAGCAGTTCTAAGGGAAAAAGTGAAGAGCAGACTTTGTGGAGCCAGGAATAGTTTAAACCCAATTAGGCGGCGCTGCCCGTTGTTGCGCTATGCTCAAAAATGCGCAAAACCGCGCAAAAGAGGGTTTTAGGCTAGGCCAAAGACAGATAAAATGCAAGTTTTGAGAAAAAAACGATTTTAAAAATAAGTGCAAACAGGAAATTCAGTAAACAGCTCTAGGTTGTGTTCTAAATACAGTTACTAATGCAGAAATCAAATTAGCAAGCCAGAAAATGCTCAAAATAGGCGGCTATGCAGAAAAACTTAGCAAATAAACAGAGGAAAAATACTTAAAGTCTCAAAAGTGGCTCCTTTCTTCTCTCAGCGTTTTCTCCTCTTGGTGGGTGCTTCACCAACAGCCAACAAGCCTGAAAAGATGCCAAAACCACGAGGCAACCAGGTTTTAAGAGAGGAAGATGAAGGAGTTTTGGAATTGACCCAAAATGGCCAATAAAACTACAGTTTCAAGTCAGTAACCACTCCCACAGGGGCAGGCAGGCTGCTCAATGTTTTTCACTGCCACTGATCAACAGAGAGACTTTCCTTAAGCCCAAGCAAAAATTGGCCTCACAGAAACTTACAAACAGTTCAAGAACAGCAAGCCTGTAACTGAACTTTTTTAAATCTCAGAAAAATGGGAAAAAAGCAAGATTTTTTTTTTTGTTTTTTCAGAGATAGCAGAGGTTAACAAGTATCAACAAGTTATAACAGTGCAGTAAATGACCCCACACAAGAGTGCTAGGCCAAAGACCGATAAAATGCAAGTTTTGAGAAAAAAACAATTTTAAAAATAAGTGCAAACAGGAAATTCAGTAAACAGCTCTAGGTTGTGCTCTAAATACAGTTACTAATGCAGAAATCAAATTTAAATTGCCAGAAAATGCTCAAAATAGGTGGCTATGCAGAAAAACTTAGCAAATAAACAGAGAAAAAATACTTAAAGTCTCAAAAGTGGCTCCTTTCTTCTCTCAGCATTTTCTCCTCTTGGTGGGTGCTTCACCAACAGCCAACAAGCCTGAAAAGATGCCAAAACCATGAGGCAACCAGGTTTTAAGAGAGGAAGATGAAGGAGTTTTGGAATTGACCCAAAATGGCCAATAAATCTACAGTTTCAAGTCAGTAACCACTCCCACAGGGGCAGGCAGGCTGCTGAATGGTTTTCACTGCCACTGATCAACAGAGAGATTTTCCTTTAGCCCAAGCAAAAAATGGCCTCACAGAAACTTACAAACAGTTCAAGAACAGCAAGCCTGTAACTGAACTTTTTTAAATCTCAGAAAAGTGGGAAAAAAGCAAGATTTTTTTTGTTTTTTTTTTTGTTTTTTCAGAGATAGCAGAGGTTAACAAGTATCAACAAGTTATAACAGTGCAACATGTTCTGTTATTTGTGGTGACAAGGTTTAGGTCCCTAGAGCGTGTAGCTCGGAGGGATTAGGATTTCTTTAAGTGGAGCATGTCCAACAGCTCTGGGTTTGACATAGCTTTGTATGTTAGGCAGAGATCACCTCTGAGTAGGCGATATGCGATGGAGTAAAGCTGCAGTTTTTTGAGACTGTCTGTGTAGGGCATCTGTTTGAGGCCAGTAATCCTCTTTGTGAGGTATTTCTGTGGCCTTTCCAGTTGTTGTAGATGTCTTGTGAGGTACATACCAAAAGGGGCGTTGTACTCTATAATGGGTCTAATGAGTGATGAGTAGAGGGGAACAATGACCTCTTTTTTCCTGGATGAGAAACCTTTTGTGATGAGGTGAGCCATGTAGAAAATTTCCTGACCACTGTGGTGATGTGGTTATCAAAGGAGAGACTACTGTCCACCTGTATCCCAAGGTCTCTTATCACATTTTTGGCGTTAAGTAGACTACCAGCTATGTGGTAGTTCATGGGTACAGAGTTTTTACCCAAGGGGATGACAATACTCTTTTGGCATTGAACTTCAGGCCATGGCTTTGACACCAGGCATCTGTCTTAGTGAGGCCCTTTTGTAGTATGTCCACATCATTAGGAGTTTCGATTATGGCTTCTAGTTTGCAGTCATCTGCAAGCATTGTAGCCAAAGACCTTCTGTGTTAGCCTGTACTTCAGAGAAGTAGATACCAAACAGGAGAGGACCCAGGACTGAACCCTGTGGTACTCCACTTGTCACTGGTCTGAAGTCGGATTTGGAGTCTGCTACTTTCACAGTGTGGGTTCTGTCCATGAGCCAGTTGGCAACCCATCTTGTGACATAGGGATTTATACCTAGTTTAGTGAGCTTATCTATAATTCCAGAGTGGGGGATGGTGTCGAAAGCCTTGGCGAGATCTAGATAAGCTGTGTGAACCACCTTACCCTCATATATGGCTTTGGTGACTGCTTCAAAGAAGTCAGTCAGGTTTAGGAGACATGATCTGCCCTTTACAAATCTGAACTGGGTAGGGTCCAGAGTTTGGAGATTGCCAATGTCTTTATTTATGAGTTCCACGATGATGCGTTCCATGGCCTTGCAGACCAGGCCCGTCAGGCTAATGGGGCAGTAGTTCCCGGGGTCTATCGTGGCTCCCTCTTTGTGGAGTGGGATAACCTTCGCGGTGCACCATTCAGTGGGCTATGATTGAACATGGTACTTAGGTAGGGTGCCAGTTCATTCTGTAGTTCATGTAGATCGCAGCCTGGGATATTGTCAGGTCCCATGGATGCTGTGTTCTTGGCTTTAGAGAGTGTGTTTTTTACCTGTGCAGCCATGATTACAGGAACTTTGCATTCTTCTGGTATAGAGATGGGCCCTCTAGGGGGTGAGAGGGGGGTAAAGTTAGCACTGAACCTACCTGCCAGGATGTTGGCAATATCAGGTGGTTCTGTATATTTAGTGCCATTGTTTTCATAACTAGCTTTGGAGGATTTTATGAGGGATTTCAGCTTCTTACTGAGGTTGACCAGGGAATTCCTCCAGTCATGGGATTTTACTCTTTTTTGCAACAGTTTCTTTCTTCTGTTGTAGAGTTTGTTTATGGGAGAGGACCACCAGATTGGCTTCCTTTTTTTGGAGGATAGCATCTTGGTTCTATTAGGGATAGCATGATCCATGCACTCGTGTAAGTGCTTATAAAGTGCATTTGTGTGGGATTCAGCAGTCATACCTCTATTGTCTGTCTGCATGGGTGTCATGAGGTTTGCCACTTCTGTCTTAAGAAGTGTGAAGTTGGCTTTGGAGAAGTTTTTTACGGTGGTTTCCCTAACTGGGGGTGGAGGCGGGATGTGGATGTCTAGGGGTGATTAGCTTGTGGTTGGATCTGACCAATGAGGAATTGACCTCTGGTGTGGATACTGGTTGCCCATGTTGATAATGACCAGGTCTAGGATATTGCTGCCCCTGGTGGGGGTGTGAATAAGTTGATCCAAGGTGTTGGAATTTGTGAATTCCAGACAACGTTGAGCAAAAGAGTTGGTACAAGAGTATTTTTCCCAGTTAATGGTGGAGTAGTTGAAATCACCCACTATTAGGGTGTTGGGTTGTGCCCTAATACTTTCCAGTGTATCAAGAAATGAGGAATGGGAATCCTGGGGCATGGTGGGGGGTCTGTAACAAGCTACAATTTGGATTGCAGTCTTGCCCAGAGTTAGTTGCACTTGGATAATCTTGGATGCATTATGCTGTGCAACTAGCCTGGAGGTGTGGATATCCTTAATGAATATGTACATGCCTCCACCTTTAGTGCTTCATTACAGGTTAGGTGGCCAAAAGGTGTGGTATGAATTATAGCCTGGTAATGCAGGGGTGCTCTCTGGAGCTTTGAACCAGGTCTCTGTCACTGCACAGATGTCGATGTTCTCCATTTTAAGGAGTCCCTCGAGTGAGTGCATTTTGAGGTTTAGACTTCTAGCATTGAGTAGCATTACCCTCAGATTTTGCTTGCTTGTACCTGTTACGGTGGTGAATTTGTCATTTGAACCTTGCCTAAAAAAGGCACTATAGGGGTGGCAAAAGCCTTAGCCAGTAACTGGAATCCCATGGGTTACAGGTGCAGGCCATCTCTGGCAAAGCATCATGGTCTGTCAATCATGTTGTCCCAGGCAGACAAATACTGGATCCCTTAGAATGACAACAAAAGCTTAGCCAATTGTTGAAGTCAGTCATTTTGTCCTTGTACTGTGGTATTATTCTGGGTGATGGCAGGATGCTACTCAGGGCTAGGGTCATACCTGCCTGGGCTACAAGATTGGAGAGCTCCTCCATGTCTCTTTTCATGTAGTCCAGGGAGGTATGTCTCAGGTCACTTACACCAACATGGACAATGATAGTGTCATATTTGTACTTGTTGTCTAGTGACCTGGGCGCGTGTGTTATGTGGTGGATCCTGGCACCTGACAGGCAGCTGACAGTAACTTTCTCCTTGTTTAGCCTGGTGAGTGGAACATCAGTGTGCCTGACTATAGAGTCACCTATGACTAGAGTGTTGGGTATGTTGTTATGCCTTATGAGCTGTGGTTGAGTGGCACACTGAGTTTGTGGGCTATGTGCAATTTGGGTTGTGTTGGAGGAGGAGGAGATTACCCATAGGCATGAGTAGGCCTGGATAAAATCAATACAGTAGCTGCAAGGGAGGGCCTCAATTACACAGGAGTACTGGTAAGGGAAAAAATGCAGCTGAGATACCTCGCAAAGGGCTAAGAATGCCCAGTGGTAGTGTGCAATGTGCAAACAAACACAAGCCCATGCAAACATGGGATTTAAATACCACAAAAATGAAAGTAAAATAGAAACACTGGAACTGACCAATCAACCCTTATCCCTGAAGTCTTAGCTAAACACCCTATCCCAGACCAGTTCCAACCAGTTCACATACTCCCACTAAGTGCAGGCAGGCTCCAGCCAACACAAGATGGTGTAACAGGAAACATAAGAATCAAACACACAGATCTGGATACAGCAAAATTTGTAACCAGACTATGCTAAAGATATTTAGACTCTGTTTAGGTCAATTTGACACAAGAGAACATATACACACTTAAATATAACAGTAGCAAGCAACAGCAAACTGATTGAAACAAATTAACCAATTAACCAATAAAAAAGCTCAAAACTGAGCCCTGTTGCAGCAACCTTTAATCAGATGCATTCTAACTGCACATTCCTGCCACTAGGGTGCAGGGGAACCTTCTCCAACAAAAGATGGTCTGGTTTAGTGCTCAAGTTATACAGGCAGAGCTAGATTCAGCAGGACTGAATCTAGTGTATGCTACAGCAAACAAGGTGCACCAATGTCAGAAAACATTAAAATAAGCAGTCACAATAAGCCTTCAACCAGCAATTCCCAGTTCAGAAGGGTTGACTCTACCTTCTTCTCCCACAAGAATATACACCACAAACCTTCTTAATGTAAAATAAGTGGCTTGAAGCCCAAGTGCTTAAACCAGAACTAAGACAATTTTAAAATAACAAACACACTAAACCTTCAACCAGCAATTCCCAACTTAGAAGGCTGTAACTACATCTCCTGCCACAACAGTGTAGACCATAAACTTTCCTAATGTAAAACAACTGGCTTGAAGCCCAAGTGCTTAAACCAAAAGGCTTAGAATAACAGTTACAATTCAAACAGACTACTAACAAGCAGTAATAAATGCAGCAAAATAAATGCAATTGAATACTTTTAAGAACAAGTAGCAAAAGCTAAATAAAGTAATAAAGTAGGAAGAGACACAAATACAGTAAAAGTAGATGAATAAAGTGCATTTTGTACCAAAACATCTTCCTCAGCAACAGTATGATGCTGCTCTGGTGTACTTGTAGACCACAAACTTTCCTAATGTAAAACAACTGGCTTGAAGCCCAAGTGCTTAAACCAAAAGGCTTAGAATAACAGTTACAATTCAAACAGACTACTAACAAGCAGTAATAAATGCAGCAAAATAAATGCAATTGAATACTTTTAAGAACAAGTAGCAAAAGCTAAATAAAGTAATAAAGTAGGAAGAGACACAAATACAGTAAAAGTAGATGAATAAAGTGCATTTTGTACCAAAACATCTTCCTCAGCAACAGTATGATGCTGCTCTGGTGTACTTGGTCTCCTCATCGGTGCTCAAACATGGGTTGGAAAAAAGCTAAGTGAGGTTTATTAGGTTTGATAGCTCCATTGGATGAAGAGAGGTGCCTGGGAGCAGTGAATAGTCAGCTGCTATGAGACCCAAAAAAGACTGAGACAATGCTGTTTCAATAACTTTAACTGTGCGTTGACTTATGAAGGGAATCAAGTCCTCTCTTGATATTAGAAACACTAAATATAGGGAGAAATTAAAAACAGAGAGTTATCCACTAGATATATGAAGAAGAATCCTTCCAGGGCCCATCATACAAGCAACCAGGAGGTTGTTTTGTGCACTTGCTGACATCCAACTTGGAAACATTTATGTTGGCATTAATTCCATATCCTGCATGGGGGGACAAGCTTCCTAATTCATAACAGAGGTCCACTATTCCTTCTCCTTTCAAGTGCATTCTTCTGTACACTTTATGTGAGATCTACCAGCAGGAAGTGTCTTTGTGAGCTGAAACCCACCCCCATTTGCATCCTGCACCCTCTGATGGATTGTAGCAGAATGCATACTTTTTCCACCCCACCCCCACTGCTAGGATGGACACATTTTCCCTGCTCCATTAAGTACCCAAGCTGCTAAACAAACTTAGGTTGCCAGGACTTTATCCCTGTATACCCCAGAAATGCCCTTCTCCACATAATTTTCTTAGTTGCTCTGTTCTGGATTGCTTCTAGTGTAGATAGTGGTGATCCCCTACAGACCAGTACAGTAGCATATCCATGAGTTGGACTGTCCTCCAGGTGTCTGTGTTCCCCAACCCCTTTGCATCCCACTAACCCTTCTGACTACTGACACCTCATATATCAGCCCTTACTTAATGTTTATTTTAGTGTTCTCTACCCAATTACTGAATTTTCATTTTACAGCCTCCTGGAGTTTGCAGTCTGCTTGTATTGGCAACAAGAATCCACTCTACTGAACATTTGGTAAAGAGACATATATTTTAATGGCAGGTTTAGTGTGTCAAGCCTCTGCATTCAGTACAATTCCTAATTTTCAGTACAAATTGCAAATGTCATTAAACCATCAGCTTGCTGTCTTTGGTTGCTTATGAATATATTTGTTAACCAAGTAAGTCGGTTGACATTTGCAGATCCTTTTCTGGCTCAACTAATGCCACAGGCATCAGTATTGATAATATCAAAATGATATGCATTATAATTAGATGATGTTCAGTGCAGTATATGGTACAACAAGGTATAATAGAGGATTACATTAACAGTATGCTGCGCATGTATTACACAGCTGTGGCTTTTGTTCAGCCATTTTAAGAAGATACATTATGCATTCCTTTTTATCATACAAGTGAAAAAAAACATTTGGCACATTGTGGGAGTCACTAGATGATGCAGCAGTACTGCTATTCATGTCTGTAATGTAGTGTATGTCCCTGTTTATTTATCCATATCTCAATCCCTAGATCTGTTATGGTAAAGGAAACATATTCACTTACACAGGCAAGCTTGCACTCTGGTGCAGTTGCTTGGTGGCTGGTATCTGTTGAGAGTTCTTCACTGGTATCACCTGGAAAGTGGCAAAAGAATTATTAAATGAAGTGGGATATGGCAACACAGTAGGGAAACATGGAAATGCAGAGCAATCAAGCTGTTCCACAATAGCCATGAACCTCCTGATCATCCAGGATATCTGAGATGGTGGTTTCAAGAATGGAGGACAAAGGAAGGGACCACTGTTGTTGTTTCTGGGTTTGAATTGATATTGTTTACACAGCAGTGTTAACTTTAATTGCCCTATGTGCTCTTTTGGTCTAATTTAAGCTTGATGATTTTGCAGACACTGCCTCTATATTGTGCTGGGCCATGATATATCAAACTTGTCCTCAACTCTGCCATTGGATTTGACTGAAAAACAGCCCCATACCATCTGGGAGTAATTATTTCACGTATTGTATGCATTGGGATGTGTCTCTGCCAATTTAAAAGTCCTGTTGTGTGCCGTGGTAACTTTGCATTGGAAATCAGACAGCTGGCTTCCCATTGGTAACAGAAGGGACTACTGCTGTTTTATCTGGACCTGAATTACTACTGGTTGCATAGCAGCACTAACCTTCATTGACCAGTGTGCACTTGCAGTCTGCTTTAACCTTGGTGTGTCTGCACAAACTGCCATGCAACTAACTTATCATGAACTCTGCTACTGAATTTGACTTGAAAAGCTGTCCTATACAACCTGAGGAGTAAACATTTTAGTTATCATATACATTAGAGTGTACTAGTGATTTACAAATACTATTTTGTGAATATACAGGGCCCAAGAGATGGTAATTTTGCATCTGAAACTAATCTATCTGGTCCCTCCCAGGTGAAAGAGGAGGCTATTTTAATTTCTTGGCCTAATTCACTATTGGTTACTTAGCAGTGGGAAGATTGCAATTGTAGTAGCTTATTGTAGAATAGATGCATATTAACACAAGGAGAGATCTGTATCAGGTCTGAGGCTTCATGGCAGCATATTAAGCCACAATGAAGCATAGAATAAAAGCAAACAACTGCCATGTTGTTTTTGCTCACTACACAGATCCCAGTTAGTGAGCATCGGTTAAAACAAAAATAAATTAAATGAAAAATAACAAAAGTAACTGCAATAAGCAGTTACAAAGAACTGGTGTATTTCTTTTCCCCTTGCTATCTGCAGCACTTAAAAATCCAATTTTAGCTATCATGAAACAATAAATAAAACAAATTCATTTAACTTTATTAGAAGGATGTGTGTGTGTGTGTGTGTGTGTGTGTGTGTGTGTGTGTGTGTGTGTGTGTGTGTGTGTGTGTGTGTGTGTGTGTGTGTGTGTCAGTGTCAGTAAAAGAGAGAGAAACTCTACTTCTTAACTTCTTCGATCAAGAATTCGGCATAAAGCCAACAGCAATGAATGACAACACCAAAATCCCAGAAAATAGTAAACATTACCCTAATTCACTTAAGAAATTAAGAAAGCAAGATGTTTTGCATCACATCAATATACTTTTTCTGAACATTAAGAAGTATGAAAAATCAAACGTTTTAAGGGACAGACTAGGAATATGAAGCAAAAATCAAGAACAAGTTGAGAGCTATGGGGGGAGAGGAGATACATTCCTTTGCATTATATGTATTTTTTCATTCACCTAATGACACTGAGACACCTGAGGTATAGGCAAGCAAAAAAGTGCCTGTAACTGCTGTGTGTGTGTGTGTGTGTGTGTGTGTGTGTGTGTGTGTGTGTGTGTGTGTGTGTGTGTGTGTGAGAGAGAGAGACTGTTTGTGCCTTAAAATGTGCGTGTGTGGGTATTTATGAGTTTCTCCATATGTCTGAGAAACTGTCTCTCTCTGCCTCTGTATCTATTTCGCTGTATGTGCAAACAGTCAATATTTACACAATGTATCTCATCCTACGGCAACTATGAAACATTAGTCATAGGACTATTTTACATAAACATATAAAACAATATCAACATACTAATAGTAAAGCAAATACAAATGAAAGCCCTTTTTTGTAAGTGCAATAATGCACCCAGGGTGAGCATTAAACTTTCCAGGGGTAAAGAGGCCTTCTGCCTGTGGTGTCAGGCCTTACAGCATACCTGGGTGATCTACTATTTCCCCAAAATTCCCACCATGTGTTAACTTCATTTGACCTTCTGTGTACTCCTGTAGTCTGGTTTAAACTTGTTTTTGTGAATGCCTCTGGTCTCTTGTGGTGGGTTGCAATATGACAAACTTGCATTAATCTGTGCTACTGAATATTACTTGAAAACAGTGCCATACCATCTGGAAAGTGCAGTACTTAGTACAGTGGGTTTGCAGAATATACAAAACAGTACCAGTGCGCAAGTATTCATCTTGGTAAGTGCCTTATTTCATGTAAACCATATCCCAGTACTAGTACAACCTAGTGCTTACTTCCACCTGTCTACCCTTAGCTGCATGTAGCAGCAGTTTGTGGTAACTCCTGTCTACCAGTAATGCTGACTTTTGGATTGCTAATTATCATTTGTGGCTGTGTATTTCTCAACCATGGCTGACTGTTTACTGCTTTGCTACACTGCAGCAGTGGCTGACTATTCACTGCTCTGCTGTATTGCATCCTTACTACAGATATTATCATGCATATTACTCCATTATTTATGTTTTCTCACTGTATTTAATACTGTGGCATCTAAACTTGCTGTTGACACATTGAGTTCCATGTGACACCCTTGGGTATTGTAATGAATACCTGGCTGTAACATTTTGTATATTATATTATCTGCCTTGTGGAATCTTGAGGCATTTTTACCTACTGTATTAACCGTCTTTTGAAGTCCTGAAGTTATTTTTGTCTATGGCTTCTGGAATATTGTGTTGCAGGATCTATGCCTATTGCATAGTAATGGACTAATAAATTGGTACTGCATTGATCACTGCACTGCAGTATACCTCTGGCTCCTGCCTGCTGTTTCAACACCTTTATAATATTACTTTATGCAGCATCTCTTGACTTATTGTACTATGACAGCTGTGCCTACTGTTCAGCAGAGCCTTATAACACTGTACTGCATTGTGCTGTGCTGTACTGAGTTATACTGAGTTATACTGAGTTGTACTGTATTGAGCTTTACTGAACTGTTCCATACTGTGCTAACTGTTCGCTTGCACTGTTTTGTAACTATTTTCACTGTGCTCTGTTGCACTGGATTATACTGTTTTGGATTGCTTTATAACTATTTAATCTGTCCACTAATACATCATACAGCTACTGTATTATACTATTTTATACTCTGTCATACTGTTTTAACACTGTTTTTTACTGCTTCACTGTTTCTTTAAATATCCTTTCCCCCTCTCTTCTAGCTAGACCAAGGGTTATCATTTTCCATAACATTGCATAACATGTGCTACCGAGTATTTCTAGATAAACCATGGGTCCTCAGTCTATTTCTGCCAGTTTCTTCCACTACCACAGACAGAAGTCACCAGAATGATTTGGCCAAGCCCTTCAGGCTTCAAGAGCAGTCCACTCACCACAGTAGTTTACTTGTTATAAGTGACTGTATAGTCTGTCACACAGATGTATTACTCACGGGGCTGAGCAAAGACAACATAATTATCAGCTGCCTCTCAGGTGCTAGGATTTGCTACATTACCAGAGAAATCAAGTTTGTTCTCTCTAAGTATGAATCTATGGTCATTATTGATGTGGGTGTGAAGGACTTATAATATATCTCATTTAACTACATGAAGAAGGACATGGCAGCGCTCTTTGAGTATTTTGCTGATGCCCAAACAAAACTAGTCTTTAATAGTATCCTAGCATCACAGAGAATTTTGCCACAACATAAGCAAAAAAATATTGGCTTTTAATAATTGGCTTAGTTATAGGAGTCATTCTGATGGGGTCCAGTTTGTGTCAGACTGGAGGGGGGGATGTAACACAGTACCACATGCTTCACAAGGGATGGCCTGTTCCTATGTAGCCAAGACTTTACAATACTGACTAAGACATTATCTACCCATCCCACCGCTCGTCTGGTCAGAATAAAACAGACAAACAGTTGTGGGTTCGATTCAAGCAGCTTTATTATATACAAAGATATCAGGATTAAGGCTTAGTAACTTAAACTTAAATAAACTTATAAACAGACTTACTACTGCACTCATATATATTAGCACTCTAGCTGTTCTGTCAAAATGACACTGTTTCCTGCACGTGTTCACTGTTTATATGCACGTGCCTACACTTGGAGATGCTTCTTAAAGTTACAACACCTCCCCCCAATCTTTTTTTTAGGTAATATCAGACTATTGAAGCTATCAGTCTAGTAAAAACGAATTCCAATCTACAAACATCAGTGCAGTGCTGTTCAATGCTAAATATACCCTCCCTCTAAGTCTTCTTAATACTAGAAAATGTGAATATTTCTGTTGTCACTGAAATCTGGTTTCAGGACAGTGACAGCACTCCCGCCTTACCTAGTTTTCTGCCTAACATTTATTTAGACCTGAAAGTGTGGATAGCAGTAATTCTGGTGGTAGTGTGCCTATTTTTATCTGAAACACAATCACCTCTAAATGAATTAACCAGGACAATAACATTGAAATTCATATCATAATATTTGTAAACAAAACATTATATCACATCCTGGTCAACTTCAGAATTCCCATTCATGACACCTGCAAGTTATGAAACATCATAAACTTGAATCCTTCTCCACTAATCCAAATACCATCTTTCTAGGAGGCATGAAATACCCCTTCATAAACTGGCACTCCTTCACCTCCACAGATAATTATGCTCAATGAATCCTTGGCTTTGTCAGTACAAGTTGTCTTGCGCAAATAGTGCCATCCCTCACTAGAGACACCAACATACTCAGCTTTTGTCTGCTCCCTGCCCATTGTCAAACCCTCAGTGGTCATAATAGGGCACTGCACAGTTTTCTTCACCATACAGTCTCAGTACAGGTTAATTACCTACCAAGCCGTCTTTAGAGCCTTCTCCAAAGCCACTTTCTTTGTTCCTCATGATGACTTGAGGCAGGTCTAGAGTCCTTGACCCCCTCAATGACCACAGAGCTAGTATTATTGCATATACTCAAAATTTAAACAATCATCTCCACTTTTGCATAGAAGTTTATGTTCCCACTCACTATAAATAAAATGCCAACTTTTGAAACAGCCCCCTGTGGTAGAACTTAACTGCAAACAAACTTTACAATAAAAAGGAAAAATGAGAAGCCCTAAAGAATGGAGCAAAACCTCAGCAGGCTATAATCAACTTCAAAAGGGTTAACAAAGAAGTCATAAAAAAGATCAACTCCTACAGAGATAATTCCATCCAACCATCCATCCACAACCCTTTTTCTCATTTTTGCACATGGGGTTGGGGTGTCACTTCAAGAGAGACAATTATCCAGAACCAAGGTTTACAACACCGGGTGGCTAGCTTTTCTGCTGTAGTTCACCCACACCACACACTAGCATGCACACTCACACCTATGGCTAATTTAGAGTGTTCAACCCACATACTGCATGTCTTTGGAATGTGAGAGGAAACCGGACTACCCAGAGGAAACCCACACAAACACTGGGAGGACATGTAAGCTCCACACAGAAGACACCTCAGCCAAGAATCAAACTGGGGAACCTCTTGCTGTGATGCAACAACTCTATGAACTAAATACTGCAACACTAGCAAAGGATGATCATAAGGCAGTCTTTAATTATATAAAGGGTCTAATGTCCAGCATTGCATGAAGCTTGTCTTTAATGGCATTACTCATTCAAGCCCAGAGGATACAGCTAGCAGTCTTGCATATAGATTCAGCTCTGACACCTCTCCTTTGTCATCTCCAAACTTCCCAATACTAAACATATATACTATACCGCCTGGTGCTGGAGCTTGTATTGGTTTCTGTACATTTTACATTAAAGTTTGGGTTTCTTCTACTGACCTTGGTCATTATTTAATTAATTGTATCTTCCCTGAATTATGTTGCTATTTTTATAAGCTATATTATAGACAATATATATATATATATATATATATATATATATATATATATATATATATATAGAACTTTTCTCTCCAGGCCTCATTGAAAAGGGTTAGATTTCTGCCCAGTCAGACTATCCAGGTAGGCAAATACAATAAATACATAGATGTTGGTCATTGTTTGGTGACATCAATGCTCAATGATTTGCCAGAAAAATGCAAATTTTATGAGTAACAGACCAAAAATATAAGGCAAAAATCTGGGTATTCATAGAAATTCTGGACACTTGAGATGTATTCACCCCACAAAGGCCACATATTATGTAGAGTGCTGGCTGCAATATGTGGTAACAATCTGAAATTTGAAGTTTCAAAAGTGTCAGTCTCGGAACAGTGAAACTAAAGGTGTGAAACTGGGGACTTACATATACTTAGTCTGAGATAGTAGGGTCTCCTAGTGTTCCCTTTGTCTAAGGTATGGTATTTTGGAGTTAGCATATATAAGACATGGGAATTTTGGGATGCAGCCTCCCCCCACATTAGGAGGGTGCAAGAGGGCAATAACTTTAATATAGAATAACAGTTTGTTGACATTTGTTGTTCTCCTTTAGTTTCCCTGGTTTTTCCCCAATATATCAGGTCTCAGAAACACAATAGAGGGTGTGGTGTGTGCTTTGCTCTGCTCTGCTAAGCAGTTTGTATGTGCATGGAAGCATGCATGCACTTTAGAGACAGCAAAATTGGCTCTTTCTTCAGTGAACATGTACATCAGGCTGTTACAGATTCAATGACAGGCCGTAATCAGAGAAACCTTGAGCATTAGTTGGGTTCATAGGTTCATAGGTTCATAGATTAGTACTAGGCTAATTGCCCTTGCGAGCCATTTTAAGCCTAGCCAATTATCCCTTGTGAGATTCAAACCCTGTACCTTGTGTTTGTAAGGCAAACACCTTAACCATTAGGCCACTCTCCCAACAATAGTTCATAGGTTTTGTACTAAGCTAATTGCCCTTGCGAGCCATTTTAAGCCTAGCCAATTATCCTGTGTGAGAATCAAACCCTGCACCTTGTGTTTTTAAGGTGAACACCTTGACCATTAGGCCAAATGTATTTTCTACCATCTGTTCTAGCCTCTGATGTGGAGAATGCATAGTCTCACTCAATAGCAGCAAGAAAAAAATGACATAAAAATCAGTAGCAGTTAGATGACAAGGCAGATCTCATTTGCATCATTAATAGAACATTATACCTATTGTTTAATGGTTCTTGGTTTCATCATTTGTTTTCCATTAAAAATGATCATTCAGCCCATAGGTCCTAAACACATCAGCTGATATTTGCCATTCAGATTCCAGCACAAGCAAATCATTCTCCTAGTTACTTTTCCTTGCATTTGAATGCAACATGAAAAGGCAGCACAATAGGGAGGCAGTTAGTGTTGCTGCCTTGTAGCACTTCATTTGTCTGTTTAGTTTTCAGCTGGGGTGCATTCTAAGTGAAATATGCATGTTTTTCATGTGGCCAGATAGATATATGGAGTGTTCCTTGTTCCTTTCCACACTCCAAGTAATGCCAACAGGTGACTTACCAATTCCCTGACTGATCCATGTGTTCACATATGGGTACATCCTGTGAATGACAGGCATTTCATCCAGGATCAGTTGTCCACCTTATGCCAGGTGCTTGTCAGGCTAGATTCCTGCTCTCCTGTGACCTAAATAAGATAACATGGGGACATAAAATAATTGCATGTCTACTTCACTAAGCAAAAACCTTTTCCCATGCACTTTCAGTCAAATGTTTAATTATGAGCTAAGCTTTTGTATTTGGTATCAGCTACATTCTCCTTAATTCTGTCTCCCCAAACATACCTGTCCCACGAACATAAAAACATGCAAAATTGTAGCTGGGTACATAATTAAGTTCTTTGTGTGCAACAAGTCACATAATGTAGTATAATGCATATATGCACAATGCTGCAGTAGTCAAATCCCTAAAAGAATCACATCAACATTCTTGTCTCTTTTGCCCTAGCAGCACCCGTGATATAGAGCCATAAATGGGCCAGACCAGAAAATGGCAAAGGTTCCCAAATTGCATCCCAAGTTTGTTGCTATGTTAAGTTGCATATTATCTGTGTTACATAGTTGATTATTTTATATATTACTGTAGGATAAGGTAGTTCAGTTTCTGGCAAATATTGTTCCTAATTCTTTTCTACAGCTTCTGTTGGTATCTCTGCACACTGTAATATACTGTAACAGTGTGTCCAATGTACCAATTCTTATATGTTAGCATACTGTAATTTGATGTTTCTAAATTTACTGTTTGTCCTGGGTCATGCCTGAAAAGGGTCTTTGGACTAGTAAACCTGCCTGGATAATAAATGTTTAAATAAAATAAAATAATACTGAAAAAGTCAATGTGTTAAGTACATAATATCATGAACACAGCAGCAAAGCAACTGCCATTTTGGTGCATACATGCCAGAATCTCTAATCTCCAAGGTAACAAGATGCAGTAAATATGACAGCAGCCTTACATAATTATTGAATAAGTATTCAGAAGTTCTGCATCTAATTGCATGACATTGTCAATCTACCACAATGTAAGAAAGCCACATATTGTTCTGCAGTTGTATCTGTTCTTGTGCACAATTGCAGACAATATCTCACTCCCCCATGCACGTACACACCATATTATTACCATCACAGCCAACAAAAACATTGAATGAAGATTTTATTCTTCGGTTTTGCAGTCATTTGCTAAACTGAGTATTTTTATGCCCCTGGTAGATGGTAAATGAATAAAGCAGAATATGAGCCATTTGTGGAAATTTGAGTTATTATGCAAACAATATGCTGCTTAACTTCTAAAAAATGTATTTTACTTATTTTATTGTGATGCACACTGCCTTCAAACATACTACAGTAGTTCAAAATGCTGACTGCCTTATAACAGCACGATGTGCTCGTGACGTCACAATTCCAGATTATCATTCAAGAATCTTTCATTTCATGGAAAACTGAATAATATAATCACAACTGCTGTTGAATGCTAAAAAACTAAGTTGATTATATTTGCTTCTACCTCTTCTCAAGCAAAATCAATTAATCTCGACATCATCTCATTAAACACAACCAAGAACTACATAATACCTTTATTTACTCTCATCAAAGCAGCATATAAAATCCTATAAAAGCCTGAAATGTGCCCCATTATTAGTTATCTTCTAAACAGAAACACCCTAAAAAAATAAATGAGATCCAGAAGTCAGAGATTAATTCTACTGCCCAAATCTGACACTCACCACAGAGATGCATTTTACTCTGTATGTAGCTAAATTATGGAATACAATTTCCCAAAGCATAGACAAACAAAAAAGACATTCCTTAGTACCAGACTTATCTGTCCATGTTCAGTCAGTATATATAACCTCTGCTCTTTCTATCTACATATCATACTGTCTTACAGAGTATGCTAAATTGCTTACACCACCAAGCAAACAAAACGCAAAACTCCTCTGCTAGTTCTTCATAACTTTTCTGCCAATCATTTCTCTTTTTTGTTATCCTCTCCAAATTAACAAAACATAAAACTTCACTTCTAACTTATATGTAGCTAACTCTGTCAAGCCTACTCTTTCTTTCCATCTGTCTCAGTCATGTTCACTCAGCCTCAGTCATCACTTCTTCTGTTATATTCACCTATTGCAGCCCTGTACCCTTTCATTCCCCTGAAAACTTTAAGGCTTTTTTCAGACTTCTGTGCACTGTCTCTTTTTTTCTGCAACTAGAAGCTCTTAACTGACTGTTAAATGTTCTATTACTATCTAACTCATCCGGCTGCTCTAAAATAAACAAATAGTTAATACCTATCAGTATACCCTCCTAAAATGTCTTAGACTAAGTCAGCCTTTTCTTTGTTTATCGAAACATTTATGCCTCGGGTATTTCCAGGATACTAAATGGTAAAAGAAGATATCTCCCCTACAACACATGCATTTATATGCAGAATGGAGCACAGTATTAAGTATTTTTTTTTCCTGAGAACACACAAAATATTATATATCATGCATATTTTTCTGTGTACTGCATTATACTTATGAATTACCTGTCCTGCTACATTTTAATTTATAGATGAATACACTGAATGAATAAATAAATGAAAATCACTTAGGCTGCAGCAACTAAAAAAAATTACATAAAAGAAAGAAGCCACTGAAACTGCTCCACAAGAGAATAAACAGAAACTTTTATTTCAACAAAGACCAGAGCATAAAAATAAGTGCTTTTGTCATCAGACTTCTTCAGACTTAATCTTTATGCTCTGTACTTTGTCGGAATAAAAGATTCCATTTACTTTCCTGACAGCAGTTTTTGTGGTTTCTTCCTTTTACACATTTATATTTACATATATGCCAGAGCTCACAGGTTCATAGGTGTGTACTAGGCTAATGGCCTTGGAGCCTTTACAAGCCTATCCCATAGGATTACCCTGGCATCATGCCACCCGACCTTAGTTTCCAGTGCATCTGTCGAGTAGAACCACTGGAGTGATCCCGGGGGGAATTTTCTATTTCCCATCCACTCATCAAGATTTCTCTTGAAGATGGCCAGTGAGGTGCTCTATTTGACATATATGTAAAGTCTTTTCCATAGCATGGGCAATCTCTGGGTTATGAACCTGTCCTTCCAGCACGTTCTGTTGATTGTGGTAATGAGGTTGAGGTCTCTGGAGCATGTGGCATGGAGGGATTGTGATTTCTTTAGATGTAGCATTTCTAACAGAGCTGGGTCAGACATGGCTTTGTAAGTCAAGCAGAGATCGCCTCTAAGCAGGTGATATGAGACAGAGAATAGTTGGAGTTTTTTGAGTGTGTCCATATAGGACACGTGTTTAAGGCCTAGGATCCTCTTTGTGAGGTACTTTTGCGGACTCTCCAGTTGTTGCAAGTGTCTAGTGAGGTACATGCCAAATGGGGCTCGATTGGCCTAATGAGGGAAGAGTAGAGGGAGACAATGACCTCTTTCTTCCAGGATGCAAAACCCTTGGTAATGAGATATGCCACATAGAAGGACTTTCTGGCCACAGTGGCAATGTAGTGGTCAAAACAGAGGTTACTCTCAGCCTGTGTTCCCAGATCTCTTATAACTCCTTCTGTGTTCAGTGGACTACCATCGATGTAGTAATTCATGGGAAGTGGGTTTTTCCCAAAGAGGATGATGACACAATTTTTAGCATGGAGCTTAAGACCATGGTTCTGACATCAGTCGCTGGTCTCAGTGAGGCCTTTCTGTTGGATGTCAACATCATTTGGGGAGTTAATAATGGCTCCCAACTTACAATCATCTGAGAACTTTGTCAGCCAGAGTCCCTTCATGTTGGCCTGGACTTCTGAGAAGTAGATACCAAACAGGAGAGGATCCAGGACCGATCCCTGTGGGACTCCACTCGTGACTGATCGGCAGTCTGACTTGGAGTCAGCTACTATAACACTGTGGTTTCTGTCAGCCAGTTTGCAACTCACTTAGTGATATAGGGGTTGATGTCTAGCTAAGTGAGTTTTTCTATGATTCCTGAGTGGGGAATGGTATCAAAGGCCTTGGTCAGATCAAGGTAGGCTGTAGGAACCACCTTGCCTTCATCCACATCTGTGGTGACTGACTCAAAGAAGTTGACCAAGTTGAGCAGGCATGATCTACCCTTCACAAAACCAAACTGTGTGGAATCCAGAGTTTGGAGATTCCCTATATCCTTGTTTATTAGGTCCATGATGATGTGTTTCATAGACTTGTCAGGCTAATGGGGCAATAGTTCCCAGGGTCTGTAGTTGCTCCTCCTTTGTAGAGAGGGATGACTGTAGCAGTGCGCCATTTGGTAGGGACAAAGCCCAAGGTGAAGCTGTGATTGAACAGGGAACACAGGTGAGGTGCCAGCTCACTCTTGTCAGGTCCCATAGAAGCTGTATTCTTGGCATTGGACAGTGCTGTTTTAACCTGTGCAGCAGTAATACTGGGTGCCTGGCAATCTACTGGTATTGTGATTGTTTTTTTGGGGGGAGGGAGGAGTAAAGCTGGCACTGAATCTGTTGGCTAGTATATTGGCTTTATCTGTTGGCTCGGTATAGGAGGTACCATTGTGCAGTAGCTCAGAGCAAATCTGGGTATTGCAGTGGAGATTCTTTACATAAGTATAGAAGGCCTTCTCGTTGTCTTTACTATCTGCTGCAATTCTGTTTTCATAGCTAGCTTTAGAGGATTTGATGAGGGATCTCAACTTTTTGTTGAGGTTGATAAGGGAGTTTTCCAGTCTTAAGACTTCACCTTATTCCGCATCAGTTTCCTCCTTCTGTTATAGAGTTTGTTTATGGCAGGGGACCACCAGATTGGCTTCCGTTTTTTGGAGGAGAGTGTCTTTGTTCTATTGGGTATGGCGAGATCCATGCATTTGTGTACGTGTTCGTACAGTGCATCGGTGTATGATTCAATAGTCATGCAACTATTCTCCATTTGCATGGGTGCCGTGAAGTTAGCCACCTCTATTTTTAGGAAGCCAAAGTTAGCTTTGGAGAAGTTTTTCATGGTGGTTACCTTTGCAGGGGTGAGGGGTGGGAGTGGTGTGGATTTCCAAGGTGATTAGTTTGTGGTCAGATCTAACCATGGAGGAGTGGAGTAGAGCAGTGATCGCCCATGTTAATAATGAGCAGGTCAAGGATGTTGCTACCTCTAATGGGGGTAAGAACGAGCTGGTCCAGGGCACTGGAATTAATGAATTCCAGGAAACGTTGGACAAGTGTATTGGTACATGAGTAATTTTCCCAGTTAATGGAGGGGTAGTTGAAGTCACCCAGTATGAGAGTGCCATCTTCCTTTCTTTTATTAGTCAAAATGTTATAGTTCAGTTATGTAGTAGTTGGACTGGATTTTTTTTTATCTTTTTTCCTGTTAAACACATCTCGTGATTTTCAACTTCTCTTTTACTTGATCGAATTGTTGCAATCATCTGCAAGTTGTGTAATCACATGCATTCTATTTGGAACTTTTCTTATTCAAGCCTCTGCTAAAAAGAGGCTTTGCCTAGTCTGAGTACCTCAGTAAGCAATGCTAAATACATAAATTAGTAGAATTTGAGGCATGATGGAAGAAATACAGTGTATAACATGTAAAGAAATATATGTGTTTATGGTATATACAGTACATGGAAAAGGAACAAAAAAATCATTACAGTGAATACTGCAGCACCACTGAGGAAATGTAATATTCTCTCCACTTATAACTGGACTACACTGCTTCATGACGTATTTACTGAATGCAAAATATATCATATAATTTCAAATAAATTATATGCTCATAGCAGATGCTGGCCAAGGTTTGTGGCTGAAGAGGATCTATTGATCAGCCCACCTAGATGGCTAACAAATAATTATTGAATAGTGGTGCAGCAATACACTGAGGACTGCAGACTGCTGAAAACAGATTTATTCTGAATGCCAGGGTGTGCATTATATAAATTACTGACAAATGGAAACATATATTTTTAGACATATCACAGTTTGTCATTACATGCTTTATCAATAGTCACACTTGGTAACAGGAGCTCATGAGGCCTGCTTTTTTGTTGTTATTATTGAGTTTCGCAGATTTGTATTATAACTTTTCAAGTGTGAAACTGTGTACCAAGGCCTGTACTTGCATAGAAGGTGCACAATCTTCAAATGTGTGTGTATCTACTGGCATCCTGGAAATAGCAACACACTGTGCATCAGTGTGCTAACACCGCCTTGTGTGGAATAGTTCCACTGACTCCTACATGGAATGTACTTTTTTTGAATAGTTTCACTGACTCCCACGTGCAATGTAACCTCCTATGATCCTACAGTGAGTACTACTTAACGTTAGGAATAAGTAAACCCCCATCAAATTGATCTATAAAACAGATACTACTAATTTCAGAAATAATGTACAAAGAAGCTAGGAATACCTTCAGATTAAAAGTTGTCATTTAACCCAGGTTTAAATAGTGCACCAATATTAATAATCCATCTCTTTTCTTTCTTGTTGAATAAAGCTCTCATATGCATGTCACAAAAAGCATACCAGGTATCACTTCATCAATACCAATAAAGTCAAATGAAGAACCATTTTTATTTTAAGGTCCCTCAAGATTTGATATAAATATTAAAGTTCCTAGGCATGACATATATGTCAGGTCTATTTTAACTACTCGAGTCCTGGCTGCTTATGGCCCAGAGTCTGCAGCTGGAAACTCTTATCAGGTGGCTCACATGAGCTGCCACTCACACTTTAACTTGACTGTATTTAGGCAAGGTGAGGCAGTCATGGGAAGGGAGCTGGAATTTCACAGGCAGGTTTAAGGGCAACTGGAGGATTTCAGGTTGGGTTATAGAGTAAGGTTTGAAATTATGATTAGGTAGTGACAGCTTTTGGGTTAGGCAGTGATCAGTGAATTTAGGGGTAGGGAGCAATCAGAGGAATTTAGGCAAAGGAATAGACTGGGAAATTTAGAGTTCGTGATTGATCGAAGAATTTAGCTTAGAGAGTATGAGGGAGTTATATGATTATGGTTAGGGAGTGAGATTTGAAGTTATGGCTCAGGTTTACATGGGAGTTTTGGGGTTACACTGGGAGGGCTATGTGGTTTACTAGGATTTAGATAAAATGAAACATTTTATTTGTAAGAAATGTTTGGATTTGATAATTGTAAGGATAAACAAGTACAGTGGTAAGTATTTTTCATTATTAGGGGTGCTTAACTTGGTAAAAATGTAAATATTTTCATTGGTAGCATACTTGTTAAAAAATTCATTGATTCCTCCTGAAAAAAAAGTGAAATACGTTTTTCTAAACTTTTGTTGCGTCACAGTTCCTCCTGTCTCTCATGATCTGCAATCATTGCTTTAATGAACCATTATGGTCTCCTGTATCCATGACACTGAAATGATTATCATAGCATGGTCTTTTCCTAATTTGGTATTGATGCAATACCGGTAAAATTATATTTGTAATATAACAAAATGAGCCATAAGTAGGTCAAAGTATGGATAGAATGGGAGCAAGATATATTCTTATTATATTAAAGTGATTATATGTTTTTACTCTAGAAGGCTATTTCCCTTCCTTGGATATAAAATAAGGTAATGGAATGCTTTCCCATTATTCAGTTAGCAGATCCAAATTTAAGTAACTTGATGTAGAAAGAGATGCCTGATAATAATGTGTATCTGTAGAAAGTAGGAAACTTTCCAAGTAATTGTTGTATAAGGTGCTATAAGTATATTCTAAGTGGTTTGCTGTTTATAATCCACATCGAACAAAACTGAAACAGGTATCCGTAATCGTTAAGATTTTGGTGCAATCGCTGAAAATGTATTACTTCCTGGGAAGAATAAAATGTATTCTAATAAGATATGGAAGGTAAATTTCATTAGGGTGAGGAGGTTGCTATTATCCAGTCATAACATATTTTTATACAGTAAAAGATTCTTTATGGTATACATTATTCATTCTTAAGATTAATATTAATAAGATATCACAATAATGCTAAATGTCAGCACCATCACATAGATAAGGGGATCTGTTTCATTGTTGTTGGGATTGTTGTCAGAGTACATCATGGTTGTTTACCGTGTACAACATATTACTGAAAATGGTGAAAAAATGAGATCATGCTTTCTCCAGATGGTTAAGTATTAGACATGTTACCTACCTTTACTTATAAGACACAGATATTAGTGTATTAGCTTCTATATCACCAAAAAGATGTACAGTATATTGGAATATTGCAATGCATGTCCACTCCCAGCATTCCCTAGAGATCAATGATGGTCTC
The DNA here is from genome assembly GCF_019279795.1 of Protopterus annectens. Lineage (NCBI taxonomy): Eukaryota > Metazoa > Chordata > Ceratodontiformes > Protopteridae > Protopterus > Protopterus annectens. The sequence continues at coordinate 453,052,280 of NC_056736.1, forward strand.
TGTGGATTATTTGGCATGCCAGTGATATCATCAATGAAAGTAATATATCACCTGCTGGGGTGCAAATATACTGGATCTGGCACGCACAAATATGAGGGAACATTGCACTCTCACTTGTGTAATGTCCTCACTCATCACAAAGTGGTCACCCTTGAAATAAATATATGAGGAACATACCAAAAATATTTCCAAAACTAACTGCTTCCTGTTAAGTGAAGGCAGGGGTGAATTTACAATTTCCTATCCATTGGTCCAAAAGGTGTTTGAATAGGCTTAAGGAAGAGCTCTGGTTCACATGAATGGGGAATCTGTTCCAGAAAAGGGGTAATCTCCGAGACACATACCTTTCCCACCAAAATGTTTTGTTTATGTCACAGATGAGGTTTATATACTTATATCAGGTAATTCCATTGCTGTTTGTTTTGTGATTGTGGAGCAGATTCATTATAGCTGAATCGGAGAATTTTTTGTGAGTTATGCATAGATCACCTCACAGTAATCTGTCAGAAACTGAGTATATGGGCAGGGCTTTGAGATAGTTTGCATAGGACATATTATTTGCAGCCTGTATTCTTTTAATGAGGAACCTCTGTGACTGCTCCAGCTTTTGCAAATGCCAGGTCAGGTACATGCCAAAGGGTGCATTGTACTTGATTATTGGTCTAATGTGGGATGAGTATAGTGAAACTATGATCTCCTTAGATTTGGATGCCATGCCCTTACTTATAAGTTGTGCCACGTAGAAAGATGTCTCACTATCATGGGCATGGTGATGAAAGTTTAGGTTACTCTCAACCTGAGTTCCCAAGTCCCATACCACTAGGTCAGCTCTTAGGGGAGTGTTTGCAAGGGTGGGCTTCTTCCCAGAGGGTGGACAGACACAATTTTTCTCAATTCCCTAGCAAATTTTCCCAGCAACAGATGAGAGAGAGTTGTGTGCCTAAAGCAAGTTGTGGTGAGTCTCTAAGAATTTGTCCTGAAATGCTCCTGTCACTGAGGCCCCCTGATGACTACATTTGATCAGCTCCTTCAGATGATCATCATTACTGCTAAAGGGATGTTGATGACAGCAAAGTCCATGCTGAAACAGAGAGTTACACCCCTACTAAAACCACTTAGCAGCACTGGAGACCTGGAAGCTTAGGTGGTCACATTTGAAAGGATAGCCATCCAACAACGTTGGAGTTGTACCAGTTGGGTGAGAACTCTAGCAGCCTGTGTTCATACATGGACTTTCCTAGTTCAGCCTGTAGTGGTGTCAGTAAGGTAAAGAAAACTTGTTAGTGACAGCTTGAGTCGCTTCAGAAATGCAGGCTGTCATATTCTGTGTATGAACTTTATCTAGAGGTAAGAGAGTCAGGGAAAATTATTTGAACAGAAATAAATTGTGAACTTTTGGCTAAAGGCCAATTGGGTGGACAGTAAAGAAACAGTTTTGTAGAGTCTAGTAATAGATTGATTAATAGAGCTCTACCAGCAGTCATTAAAAAAGTGGGTCTGTCAGACAAACCCACAAGATGTAGAAAGCTTTGTAACCTCAGTAGGCAGTATGTGTATTATAAAAATGTGTGTAAAGAAGCACACAATAAAGTTACTGAAAAAGGAGTAAATAAAGGGACAGAGCAATGACTTATATTCTGTGTTGTAACTGGCTGAATCTGCTTTTTGCTTCTGTTCTACCACAAAGCTAATGAAAGGTATAATTAGACTGGAGGGGCAAATGTTACAGGGTTTGCTTAATTCAGGATGAACAATCATTTTGCTGAAAGTCCAATATATTTGCAGAGAGAAGGTCCATTCACCAAAGACAATCAAAATAGTAAGTATTAATGGGAAAAAGAAAGAGAGTTACTCAAGTGGAGGTACATACTCAATTTTGGGAAAGTCCTACAGCCAGTAACAATGGTGCCCTTCCTTAATCATGATGTTATCATTGGAAAGTGCTTCCGATTTTTAAAACAACTCCTTTGTTATCTTGTACTGCGTTCTTATGTTGCTCTGTGATGGGGATATCTTTCATCCTTCCTGGTCTCGTCTTTGTGCACTAGATTGATAATATGTCCCACATTAGAAATTGCTCCTGCTTTTCTAAGAGTTTTCACTGTGGAAATTTCTAGCATCATCCTTGCTTTGCGCTATCGTTGTTTATGTGAAGGATCCCTTGTGTACTTGAATGACCGAAGAACTGAGCCTCATAGCAAATGACTAATTCTTATGCTTTACTACCTTAGCACTCCCTGAGCTGGCTGTGGTCTGCAGCCTCATCTTTCTTGATAGCATTAGCAATCCAGAATAAGGCTGCGGATAGGTCTTCACTGGAATGGAAGAAATAGTGCACCCGTGCTAGGCCAGTAATAGCTGATGCATTCCTCTCCCAGTGGCCGTAAGGATTAATGCACTGTGCTCCTTCATACATAAATCTGGCAGATCAGAGCAGAGAATTAATGTTATGAGCTTCTACCAACCTTCATCTTGTAAGCATAGGTTTGATTCTTTCAGTCAATAATTTCCTAATGTTTGACTCTAAGCAAGTCTCTTAACCAGAAAGTGCTCCTAGGTCACAATTGAAAAGAGGCATTGTGCCTTGTGAGTTCAGACAGTTAACAAATAAATGGGCCAGCATTTCAGTCTCTGGTGGGTTTCCACGAAAAGTGAATTTTCGTCACCATTATACTGTATCATCACACAGTGAATTTTCATCACCATTATACTGTATCATCACACACAGTTAGTGAATTTTCGTCCCCATTATACTGTATCATCACACACAGTTAGTGAATTTTCGTCCCCATTATACTGTATCATCACACACAGTTAGTGAATTTTCATCACCATTATACTGTATCATCACACACAGTTAGTGAATTTTCGTCCCCATTATACTGTATCATCACACACAGTTAGTGAATTTTCATCACCATTATACTGTATCATCACACACAGTTAGTGAATTTTCGTCCCCATTATACTGTATCATCACACACAGTTAGTGAATTTTCGTCCCCATTATACTGTATCATCACACACAGTTAGTGAATTTTCGTCCCCATTATACTGTAACATCACACACAGTTAGTGAATTTTCGTCCCCATTATACTGTATCATCACACACAGTTAGTGAATTTTCATCCCCATTATACTGTATCATCACACACAGTTAGTGAATTTTCGTCCCCATTATACTGTATCATCACACACAGTTAGTGAATTTTCGTCCCCATTATACTGTATCATCACACACAGTTAGTGAATTTTCATCCCCATTATACTGTATCATCACACACAGTTAGTGAATTTTCGTCCCCATTATACTGTATCATCACACACAGTTAGTGAATTTTCGTCCCCATTATACTGTATCATCACACACAGTTAGTGAATTTTCGTCCCCATTATACTGTCATCACACACAGTTAGTGAATTTTTGTCCCCATTATACTGTATCATCACACACAGTTAGTGAATTTTCGTCCCCATTATACTGTATCATCACACACAGTTAGTGAATTTTCGTCCCCATTATACTGTATCATCACACACAGTTAGTGAATTTTCGTCCCCATTATACTGTATCATCACACACAGTTAGTGAATTTTCGTCCCCATTATACTGTATCATCACACACAGTTAGTGAATTTTCGTCCCCATTATACTGTATCATCACACACAGTTAGTGAATTTTCGTCCCCATTATACTGTATCATCACACACAGTTAGTGAATTTTCGTCCCCATTATACTGTATCATCACACACAGTTAGTGAATTTTCGTCCCCATTATACTGTATCATCACACACAGTTAGTGAATTTTCGTCCCCATTATACTGTATCATCACACACAGTTAGTGAATTTTCGTCCCCATTATACTGTATCATCACACACAGTTAGTGAATTTTCGTCCCCATTATACTGTATCATCACACACAGTTAGTGAATTTTCGTCCCCATTATACTGTATCATCACACACAGTTAGTGAATTTTCGTCCCCATTATACTGTATCATCACACACAGTTAGTGAATTTTCGTCCCCATTATACTGTATCATCACACACAGTTAGTGAATTTTCGTCCCCATTATACTGTATCATCACACACAGTTAGTGAATTTTCATCACCATTATACTGTATCATCACACACAGTTAGTGAATTTTCGTCCCCATTATACTGTGTCATCACACACAGTTAGCACTGTAATGTAGGTTAAGAAAACAGTGAAAGTAATAGAAGAAATTGCACTTTTAGGAACTGAAAGGACTGATGGTATATGTAAATGCAGGTTATAAAGGAAATGGTGCCCCTTTGTCATGAAGGGATAAGGGGTAAATGGGACTAAAGCCCATTGTATTCAAGAAACAATCACTGAAAATGACTTCTACTCCAGTTAATTATTTGCCCACCATAAATAAACTACTTGCCCTGCACTACAAGTACTACAGTATAGCTGCTGGCAAAATCGGTTTTACACTCTAGTTGGTTTGGTCTTTCTTACAGTTTTTATTGAATAGTTTGTCAGTGCAACCTTTTTACCCTCTGGTTTGTACCGTTTAAGTAAAAATGTAGTTTGCATCCATTTGTGATTTAAATACAATGTTTTAACTTCAGAGATGATGCTATTACTTGTTCTTCAGTCCTGCATGTTAAAACATATTTACGTGCAGTTGTCATCAATTACAGCATAAAAAGTTTAATTCATTTGCTCATTTAGGCAGCACCTGCATTTATTTACAACAAATAAGTTTGCCTTTCTGAAAGCCTAAGTAGGATGATATTTCAGGATATGGTGAAATACTATCAGACCAGCTTGGTTCAAGTAATACATGTGCATCACTCATGCTCATTATAGTCTTATGTAACAGTAAGTTCACCATGTATGTGTAAATATTATTCAACAGATTTTCTAAAACAGGAAGTTTAGCATTTACTGAAGGGTGCAATCAATATGGCGTTCAATTAGGTTCAAACAAAAGAGAGTGACATAAGTAGGGCATAGTATACAAACAGGATAAAGGCATTGAAAAAATGATTTATGTATTTATTTATTTTTTGACATGAAGGATTTTGGTAAGGAATTACCATAGAATGAAAAGACACATGCTAAATGTAGAATGCAAATACAGTGCTTGAGAATGCTATACAAGTTGATTGTATTTATCACTGTGCATGAACTAACTTGTTGAAGCATGGCATTTGGAAACATAAGGAGCATCAGTAGTGCAACTTTGCATGGAAAATGTATTCTAGATTTCTTTCACAAAGTATATATTTCTTAGTACAATGCTTGAGGATGCTATACAAGTTGATTGCATTTATTCTCACTGTGCATGAACTAACTTGTTGAAGCATGACATTTGGAAACATAAGGAGCATCAGCAGTGCAACTGCATGGAAAATGTATTCTAGATTTCTTTCAAAAAGTATAGATTTCTTAGTGATAACTCAGGGGGACAGGATAAAGGTGTCTTATTTTAGGACAAAATATATCATAAACAGACTGACACAAAGTATGGTGTTAACAGGAAATGTAATGATGTAAATATAAAATAGGTAAGAGTTCCTGAAAGATTGAGTTACAAATGTTATAATATTTTTGAAAGCATTGCACAAGGTACATAGTTCGTCTAGCATATTTGAATAAAGCAATAAAGTAACCATTCTTTAGGTACCTAAAGGCAAAGTTAATGTGAGAAGGTCAATGTAAAAGATAGCTTTGAATGCATTTACTTGTAGTGACAGAGGTCTTATAAAATATATGTAAGGATAAGCAAAAAGAATTGTGTTAAAAGATCTAAAGAACATCTGGAAAATACAATCGGACAGCATAAAGTCTATTGAGGAAGGTGTCACAAGGGGATTCTGAATATGGCATGCAAAGAATGGGTTAAGGAGTTTATTTGTAGATTTATTTATTTATTTGTTTGGGGGGTTTTTGACCGAGAAGATTAGCATTGGCAGAAGCCATTTTCACCGAAGACCGAGGGACAAGATGATGAGTGGGAATTCTAGGGACAGAAAAAGATGAACAGTTTAGAAATCAAATAAGCTAGAAAAGGGGAAGGGTTATATGACTCCAGTTACACAAAAGACTTTAACTTTAGAAGGGATTAATCCAATGGTACTTAGTGTCTCATGTCTCATGTGTTCAAATGAGACACTGAAGCTGGGTATGTGTCCAAGTTGTTTATTATACACACACACACATCAGGAGAGCCCACATTCTGCTTCTCAGTAGTCATCTTGGAATCTGTTTTCTTCTGGTGAGAGAAGGAGTACAGGGACATTATTTCCTGGAGACCACAGTCAGCGTTAGGTGCCTGTGAAACCCATGGCCGCTGGGAGCCCCTGATTACCTCCCTGCGAATGAGGGCCCCCATCCAGCAGCCTTGGGTCGCTCTGATCATTACTGTTCTTCGGCTTGGCTCCTTGTGGACATCCGCATAGTTCCCTACCATCACAGTGAAAACTGGAACTGTGTTTCCGTTTTTTGTTTTTTTTTTTTGATTCGCTGGCAAGCTGGTCCACTCCCTGAAATAAGGGATTTGATTGGTTGCAGCAGCCTGCGAACTAAGTTCTTGGTTTTTTTTTCATTTTTTTAAAGTAGGAAGTGATACCTGATTGGTCCTTGCAAATCACTTCCTGCACAAACTACCTTTAAAAAGGCACCTGCAGCTAATAAGGATCACTTCTCTTGTTTTTAAACAGAGGAGTGTCCTTTAGCAGCAGCAGAGTGCGGAGATTGAGCCGGGTTTGGACCAGCATGAGGACGGACAACATCAGAGAAAGCGGATGAGCGGTGGATTCAAGCCTTTGGAGCAGTCATGGTCATTGGATTATACCTCTTTTTTCGACTGTCCTTCTAAGGGCAATTTCTCAAAAGATCTGAAAAACTGTCCTTTTAAAGGCAATTTCAAAAGTACTGAGTGGTCTGAGGAAGGCAAGCAGAGCAGGTGAGCCTTCAGTCGTGAGGAGGGAGCAGAGTATTGGAAGCAGCCTTCTGTAGGGAGCATAAATAAGTTTTTGGGTTTAGTTTAAAATTTATTTTTTGTGGGGGGGGTGATTGTCTTTTGTTCATATTTCTTGTGCTAAGAGGTTGGGGGGTGAAGGCTGTGGTTGTACTAGTTTTATTTTGATTTTGTGTATAGTTTTTGTGCTAAGAGGTTTGAGGGGGTGAGGGCTGTGGTTGTACCAGTTTTATTTTGGAGCTGTGGTTGTACTAGTTTTATTTTGGTTTTGTGTAGAGTTTTTGTGCTAAGAGGATGGGAGGGTTGTGGTTGTACCAGTTTTATTTTGGTTTTGTGCAGAGTTTTTGTGCTACGAGGGTAGGGGGTAAGGTTGCGGTTGTACCAGTTTTATTTTATGTTTGTGTAGCGATGCGTTTTGTTAAGAGGATTTGTCGGTGAGGGGCTGTGGTTGTACCAGTTTTACTTTACTTATTTTAAATTTATTTCCTGGATAGTCTGACTTGGATAGAACCCATTTTCAGTGGAGGCCCAGGGAGAAATGCTTATCTTAATACATAAGTGCTAGAAATAAGACTAAAACAAAGATAAATGACATCCCAGTGAACAAGAACCAGCAGTGACTGTGATTTTACTTGCTTGTCTGATGAAGTTCCTGTTAAGACTAAAACGGGGACAAAAGTGCTTACCAAAGTGACAAGGTGGAATAAATAAACGTGGTTTTCTGTTTTTCATCTGGACTGAGTGCTTTTGGAGTTTTCATGGTTTGGACTTTATTTCTTGTTTTACAAATGCTAGAAATATTTAAAATAAATTTGGTTTATCTGTTTGTATGAGGGACAATATAAGGGAATGTGAAATGTAATATACATTTAATATTGATTGCCTGTTGGTTAGGAGACTGTGTAAGTTAGTTATTTGGGGCAAGTGGTAGAGTTGGCTCGTTATTGTTTTTGGCAGTATCTATGCTGTATATGTAAACGATAGAGAGAATGGGAGAGGGGTGACGAAAAGGAGGTGAGATAAATAATGGGACAGAAACGAATATTGTAGTTGGCTAGAGCAGGGATAGGTAGGCAGTCTTGTGAGATGCTGTCTAAGTCAATAGTCTTAGACATATGGGGTAAGTGGTGAAGATTAGCTTATTTCAGCCTGGGTTGGGACATGACCTGTAGCATGGTAGATGTGACACAAGTGTATCGGTGTCAGCATATTGGATTGTGAGTGCTAGACATGTGGTGGTATTGAGGTTGATAATAAATCCACTAAACTGAAGTGGACCAAGGATGGAGTCTTGTGAGACTCCTAATGTGAGTGGAAGTAGAGGGGAGTAGATCCTAGAGACATTTTATGGCTGTATATGACCTGTTGGGTAGCTTTGGAGCTAGTGGAGGACTAGGGGGATACAATTAAGGTTGTCGAGAGTAGTTAGTAGTTTGTTGAGAGACTCTGATAAAGGCCTTTAACAAATCGAGAAAGACAGATGATCCTATTTTACCTTCATTTGTAAATTGATGGTGTTGGTATAACTGAGGAGTGCAGTTGCAGCATGAGGCCTGAAGCCATGTTGGGAATTGGGAAGTAAATTATTGGTTGAGAATGAATGCATTCCTCTAGGAGTTCAGGTAGTGGGGAAAGAATTGCTCTGGGCCTATAATTTTAGGTTCTGTCAAGTTTCTACCTTTGTGCAAGGGTATAATGTATGATATTTTCCAGATGGGTGGGATATACTGCTCAGTAATGGATCTTTTAAGTATTCAGGATAAGAACTAGCTTCAGATGCTATTTTTTGAAATTCTGCTGGTAGAGTGTCAGCTGAATTTGCAGTAGGTTTTGAGTTTTTTACAAGTTTGTCAAACACTGTCCTGTTGTCTACGTTTATAGTACTGTTTTACACTATCCCTGATGTTACACCTTGTTCTGCAGTTTTTTGGCTGTTTGAATTATGCTGAGAGGTTAGGAAGTTGATGGGGCCTGTACATTGCTTAAAATGCCTAATGTTTTTAGGGTAGCTAGCAGCTGTGAGAATGTTGTTGAAGGCATAGATGTTTTGAATGTATACTAATGCAAACCCTGTTACGCTACTATTGTGTATAACTGCAATGTTCTACTCACTGATGCAATGACTACAATTTTTTCATTGTCCGTAGTTAATGTGTCAAAAGTCTGGGAGTGTGGTTAGGGCCTGTGAGAATGTTGCAGTGTTCAATATTTGCCTGGCGTTTTTTATGGGGAGTCACAAACTGTATAAGCACATTGTTAATGCTACGCCTGTTTTTGGTTTTCACTTTATCCAGGATTATTGTGCATCAGCTGGGAGGGGTAAGAAGTCCGCAGAATGTACCGATATCTTAATGCATGCTAATGCAAACATTGTTCTGTTATCTAACTTTAAATATCACTGATATTACAACTTATTCTGCAGTTATTTGTGGCTGTTTGAATTATACTTTTTGGAGGTTGATGGGTCCTGATATCTTAATGCATGCTAATGCAAACACTGTTCAGCTATCTAGGTTTATAGTACTGTTTAACTATCCCTGATGTTATGCCTTGTTCTACAGTTATTAGTGGCTGTTTGAATTATGCTCTTTGGAGTTTGAGGGAACCTATACATTGTTTACAGTGCCTAATATTGGGAGGGTAGTTAGCAGCTGTGAGAATGTTGCAGAAGGTTACAGATCTTTGAATTTATACTAATGCAAACCCCGTTATGCTACTATTGTGTTTACCAACAATGTACTACTGATGCAATGACTTAACTTTTTCCGTTGTCTATACTTATTGTGTTAAAAGCTTTGGAGTGTGGTTAGGGCCTGTGAGAATGTTGAAGTGTCCATTGTTTGCTTGGAGTATTTTTAGTGGGGGGTCATGGACTGTATAAGCACATTGTTTATGCTACACTTTTTTGTTTTCACTTCATAGGTTCATAGGTTGATACTAGGCTATCTGCCCTAGGGCTTTTATAAGCCTAGCCAGAGTGTGTCTGGCTTTCGCCACCCTTTTAGATTAGTTGACTGTGCCTCTGTATAGTAGGTCACAGAAGATAGCCCTTTTGAGGTTAGTTTACTGTGCCTCTGTCTAGTAGGGACACAGAAGAGATCCCAGGGGTAAACCTACGATCTCCCATCCACTCGTCAAGATTTCTCTTGAAGAGGGTCATTGAGGGACTCTGCCTAACATGGATTGGGATTTTGTTCCAGAGTGAGGGGAGCCTCTGGGATATGAATCTGTCCCTCCAGCATGTCCTATTTATTTCTGTGCTGAGGTTTAAATCCCTGAAGCGTGTAGCTCTAAGGGATTTGGATTTCCTGAGGTGCAGCATGTCCATTAATTTTGGGTTGGACATGGCTTTATACGTCAGGCACAGATCGTCTCTGAGTAGGCGGTAAGCAACTGAGTAGAGCTGGAGTTTCTTTAGCCTAACTGCGTATGGCATCTGTTTGAGTCCCTTGATCCTCTTGGTGAGGTACTTTTGGGGTCTTTCCAGTTGCTGCAGGTGTCGGGTAAGGTACATCCAAAATGGGGCATTGTATTCAATTATGGGCCTGATGAGTGATGAGTAGAGGGGCACAATGACCTTTCTTGATCTAGATGTAAGCCTTTTCATGATAAGGTGGGCTATATAGAAGGTCTTTCTAACCACTTTAGCAATGTGATTGTCAAAGGAGAGATTGCTATCTACTTGGGTCCCCAAATCCCTAATTACTTCTTCCATACTTAATGGATTACCACCTATGTGGTAATTTGTGGGCACTTTATTTTTCCCAAAGGGGATGACTATGCACTTTTTGGCATTTAGCTTTAAACTCTGGCACCAGTTATCCAGCTCTGTGAGACCCTTTTGGAGGATGCTTGTGTCAGTCGGCGAGTCGATTATGGCACCCAGTTTGCAGTCATCTGCAAACTTGGTCAGCCATAGTCCTCCCATGTTAGCCTGTACCTCAGAGAAATATATACCGAACAAGAGAGGTCCCAGGATTGAGCCTTGTGGGATGCCCCTTGTAACTAGTTTAGAGTCTGACATGGCACCTGCAATTCTGACCATCTGGGTTCTATCCCTGAGCCAGTTTGCAACCCATCTTGTGACATAGGGGTTGATATTTAAGCTGGTGAGCTTATTTATGATGCCCGAGTGGGGTATTGTGTCAAAGGCTTTTGCGAGGTCCAGGTAGGCTGTGTGGACTACCTTCCCTTCATCTATGGACTTGGCAACTGTTTCAAAGAAGTCAACTAGGTTCAAGAGGCAAGATCTGCCCTTAACAAAGCCGAATTGGGTAGGATCCAGTGTCTGGAGGTTCCCAATGTCTTTGTTTATGATTTTCATGATGATACGCTCCATAGCTTTGCAGACCAGGCTAGTCAGGCTTATAGGATGATAGTTTCCGGGGTCCGTTGTGGCATCACCTTTGTGGAGTGGGACCACTGTTGCTGTACGCCATTCCTTGGGTACATATCCTGTAGTAAGGCTGAGATTGAACAGTGACTTTATGTGAGGGTTCAGTTCTTCTTGGAGTTCATGTAAGACGCAGCCTGGGACACTGTCCGGTCCCATTGATGCTGTGTTTTTTTCTTTCGAGAGGGCAACTCTCACCTGTGCATCTGTGCTGTCAGGGAGGCTACACTCTGTTGGGATAGATATTTGCTCTTTTGGGGGGGGGGGGGGAGTTTGCACTGAACCTGTCTGCCAGGATGTTGGCAATGTCTGTGGGTTCAGTGTATTTTTTGTCATTTTGAACTAACTCAGAGCATATCTGGGAGTTGTCACCCAGGTTCCTGACATAACTAATCACAACATTCCTTGTGATTATCTTTAGCATCTTGTGCAATTTTTCTTTCGAAGCTGGCCTTAGATGATGTTATGAGGGATCGTAGTTTCTTGCTAGTACTGATCAGAGATGCCTTCCCTTTTTGGGATTTTGCTCTATCATGTAGTAGCTTCCTCCTTCTGTTGTATAGCTTATTTATGGCTGGGGTCCACCAGACAGGTCTCCTGCCTTTGGAGGAATGAGTCTTGGTTTTATTTGGGATAGCACGATCCATGCATTCCTGTAGGTGTCCATAGAAAGCGTTTGTAAAGGATTCTGTGGTTTGGGCCGTATTTTCCACTGGCCCGGGGGCTTTGAAGGATTCCACCTCGGTTTTGAGAAGTGTAAAGTTTGCTTTTGAGAAGTTCTTCACCGTGGTTTCTTTGGCTGGAGGTGGGGATGGGATATGGATGTCCAATGAGATTCATTTATGATCAGATCTTACCAATGAAAGGTATACCTCTGGTATGGAACATAGAGTCCCCATGTTGGTGATGATCAGGTCCAATATGTTTTCCCCTCTTGTGGGAGTAGTGACCAGTTGTTCCATAGCATTTGAGTTTATAAATTCTAGGAACCGTTGGGCGAGGGTGTTGGGGCTTGAGTAGTGCTCCCAGTCTATGTTTGGGTAGTTGAGGTCACTCAATATAATGGTGTTTGGAGAGACCTTCATATTCTCCAGTGTTCTCAGGAAAGCCGAGTGGGGTTCCTGAGTTTGGGAGGGTGGTCTGTAGCAGGCTACAAACTGAAAGGCAGTTTTGCCCACTGTTAGTTGCACATGGATGGTCTCCGATGCTTCATACAGTGCCACTAACCTGGAGGTGTGGGTATCTTTGATGAAAATGGATACTCCCCCTCCTTTTGTGGTTCGGTCTAAGTTTTGGGGCCGAAAAGCATGGTATGAGGTATAACCTGGTAGTGCTGGGGTGCTCTCGGGAGCCTTGAACCAGGTTTCTGTTACTGCACAGATATCGATATTCTCCATACTGAGGAGAGCCTTGAGTGCATGCATCTTGAGGTTTAGACTTCTGGCGTTGAGCAGCATTACCCTTAGTTTCTTTTTCTTTGTGTTGTCTATGGAGTTGGGTTTGTCTTTTGAGCCTTGCCTAAAAAAGGCACTATGGGGGTGGCAAGAGCCTTAGCCAGTATTTGAAAGCCCAGGGGTGACAGGTGCAAGCCATCCCAAGCGAAGCAACGTGGCTTGTCAAGCATGTCATCCCAGGCTGACAGACACTGGATCCCCTTTGAATGACACCAATACTTTAGCCAATTATTAAAATTGATCATTTTGTCTTTATACTGTGGCATCATTCTTGGTGAGGGTAAGATGCTACTCAAGGTCAGGGTCATACCGGCCTGGGCTACATGATCAGAGAGCTCCTCTATGTCTCTTTTCATGTAGTCCAGGGAGGTACGTCTCAGGTCATTCACACCAGCATGGACAATGATGGAGTCATATTTGTACTTGCTTTGGAGTGACCTGAGTGCTTGTGTTATGTGGCGTTTCCTGGCACCCGACAAGCAGCTTACAGTGACCTTCTCCTTGTTCAGCCTGGTGAGTGGGACATCAGTGTGTCTGACAATAGAGTCACCTATTACAAGTGTATTAGGTGTGTTGTTTAGCCTTAAGGGCTGTGACTGTGTGGCACACTGACTTTGTGAACTATGTGATACGTGGGTATTGTTGTGGGGTAGCGGTTGCTTGGATGTCTGCTTTGGAGGTCTCTGCTGCTTGGGCAGATTTTTATTTAGAGTCTCCGAGTATGTCTTTGTGTGTTTATGTGTTTGGTTTTCTGTTGCGATAGGTCTATGTGAGACTGGATTTGTGGTGTGTGTGGTTACCTTCTCCTCCTGACTGATTGTGCCAGTATTGGGTTGAGAGAGCTCAGCCTCCAGTTTGGCTATATAGTTGCATCTCTCACATATATTTGAGCTTGTTGGGAGGAGGAGAGGGTGGTCTGTGTACATAAGGTAGTTGTAACATTGCCTCAAGATTCCCAGATTCACCAGCTGGACTGGAGAGTAAACCCGAAACTGACTTCTGGACATGCCAGAACAGTATAAGGATCTACTTTTTGACTGATCAAAAAGGACCAATAGGGAGCCAAGTACTTAAAGGGAGTATAAGAGGATGTAGTGCTTTAGTTTATTAGTGCTTACTTATAAGATTACTTATACGAGCAACTGCAGGACTTTAGAATGAAAATAGAGTGCTTACTTTCAGATTTAGAACAGTTCTAAGGGAAAAAGTGAAGAGCAGACTTTGTGGAGCTGGGAATAGTTTAAACCCGTTTAAGCGGCGCTGCCCGATGCTGCACTATGCGCAAAATCCTGCAAAACCGCACAAATGCGGGTTCTAAAGCAGGGAAACTGAAAGAGATAGGAAGTGACCCAGAGCGGCCAATAAGCTACTAGTTTCAGGGCTGAGACCACTCCTCCAGGGACAGATAGGCTGCTCAAAGCTCCCCACTCTCACTGGTGAACAGAGAAGCTTCCTCCTATCCAAGTAAGGATATGGGCAACACAGGAAACTATACCACAGTCTGGAATTGAGCAAAACCTGAAATCTGGACTAATCTAGTTCAGCAAAGGCAGGAAAAGAGAATATTTTTTTTTTTTGTTTTTTTCAGGAAACAGCAGAAAAACACACAGAAAACACTGTAAATGCTATAAACAGGCTAGCGCACTTTAGTGTGTAGCCTACAACAGTTATACAATACAAAAATTACTTAAATTGATATAAAACAAGTGCAAATTCATCCAGAATTGTGCACAGACTTGGGGGGGGGGGGTAAGAATTCTGCAGAATGTACTGATGTCTTAATGCATGCTAAAGCAAACACTGTTCTGCTGTCTAGGTTTATAATACTGTTTAACTATCCCTGATGTTACAGCTAGTTCTGCAGTTATATTTGGCTGTTTGAATTATGCTATTTGGAGGTTGATGGGGGCCGTACATTGCTTAAAATGCCTAATGTTGGGAGAGTAGTTAGCGGCTGTGAATATTGCAGTGTTCAATGTTTGTCTGGAACTTTTTTATTGTGGGGCCACATACTGTATAAGCAAATTGTTAATGCTACTCTTGTTTTCACTTCATCCAAAATTGTGCAGAGACTGGGGGGGGGGTGAGAAGTCGGCAGAATGTACTGATATCTTGATGCACACTGTTCTGCTATCTATGTTTATAGTACTGTTTAACTGTCCTTGATATGCCTTGTTGCAATGACTTCAATTTTTTTTTTGTTGTCCATAGTTATTATATTGAAAGTCTGGGAGTGTGGTTAGGGCCTGTGAGAATGTTGCAGTGTTCATTGTTTGCCTGGAGTTTTTTTTTAATGGGGGGTCATGGACTGTATAAGCACATTGTTAATGCTACACCTTTTTGTTTTCACTTCATCCAAAATTGTGCTGAGACTCGGGGGGTGGGGGGTGGGGGGGGTAAGAATTCCACAGAATGTACTGCTTTCTTAATACATGCTAATGCAAACACTGTTCTGCTGTCTAGGTTTATAGTACTGTTTAAATATCCCTAAAGTTACAACTTGTTCTGCAGTTATTTTTGGCTGTTTGAATTAGGCTATTTGGAGGTTGATGGGGCCAGTACATTGCTTAAAATGCCTAATGTTGGGAGGGTAGTTAGCGGCTGTGAGAATGTTGCAGTTTTCAATGTTTGCCTGGGATTTTTTAATGTGGGGCCACGCACTGTATAAGCACATTGTTAATGCTATGCCTATCTTTTTGGTTTTCACTTTATCCAGGATTACTGTGCAGATGCTGGGGGGGGGGGAGTGAGAATTCCGCAGAATGTACTGATGTCTTTAATGCATACTACTGCAAACACTGTTCTGGTATCTAAGTTAATGTTTTAACACTGCTCTGCTATCTAAGTTAATGTTTTAACACTGCTCTGCTATCTAAGTTAATGTTTTAACACTGCTCTGCTATCTAAGTTAATGTTTTAAACTATCCATGATGTTACTTCTTCTGCAATTATTTTTGCCTGTCTGAATTATGTTGACAGTTTAGGAGGTTGATGGGGCCTGCGCGAATGTGTGTCCAGATGTTTTTGGTTTTTGGCCTGTTGTCTCAAAATGATTGCATAGCACAATGCGGAGGGCTGAGGCTACTAGCAGAAATGGACTTCATGTTTCATGCCCTCCACGTAATGCATGGTACATTCCCTGGCTTTATGCTTTTGTACACCGATCCTGTGCTAAGGGGGGTTGTGGGAATGTCTCCCAATATGTGTGCCACTTCTACACCCCTCACAAATGAGGTTTTCTAGCAAATCCATGATTTCAGTCCTTTGTTCAACCAATGATTTTGCTTTGTTCAAGTGTACTAAGAGATTGAGAGGTAGTGGGCATGTATAGTCTTTTATTGTACCGTAACATTTGTCTTGCCTCAGTTTGGTGTGTTCTCCTTCAAACTTGTGCCTCTCCTAATAGCTTTAGTCTGTTCCAGAAAGCTTGTAATTTCAATCCTTTGCATCATTTGGGGCCTCTTCACATGTTTGGGGGGCATGAAAGGGGAAGAATCATGTAGAAAAAGCTCAAGTTCATCTCTAGTGTTAGGTATTTAACATAAAACTGTAACTTGGGCCTTTCTCATTACTTTTTTGTGCCTACTGGTTAGTCATTCTTCAGTCTTTCTGCCTGCAGTGCAATAGTGATTGATGTCAATGCAAGTCATTATGCATTTTTACTAACAGCATGACAAAAGGAATCTATCTGCATGTGTAGTAATTCTGCTTTACTTCCATTCCCAGTTAGAGATGAAGCATACATATTTGTCAGGAGCAGCAAAAAGAAAGCTTCAGTAGCAGAGGAATGAGGATGCAAAGAGACGGTTCCATTATGAAATTTTAATGTGGGTCATCGGAGAGGGAAGATTCAGGAAAAAGTCTGTCTTCAGTTACACACAATGGTTCTGCATTACAGTCTGACCACTGTGAGGCCAGCATCCTTTTAATAGAAAGTGTCCACTCTCTTCTGGCTACACCTCAGGCTACCTCCTGTGGACCTACAGCTGTTACCATGGGTGAAAGCATGTCAGGAAATGCACATTCCACTGTAGAGGTGTTGCCTGGATCACCAGACTTTGATACAGAAGGAGCCCATACTTCTGTAGTGACAGATGTTGCCAATGACTTGCAGGGAGTGTCAGATACATCTTTTGAGGATCTAGGGACTTGGCCAGACTTGATAAGGGATGAGTTTAGGGTAGCTGCCATTCAGCACGGACCTGTGCAAGTGGTGTTACCACAGTTCCCAGTCAATGAGCAGAAAAGAAGATTTACATTGGAGAACTATTTCCACATGCTGCCTAATGGAGAGAGAGCAAAATGCACTTGGCTGACATATTCAGTCTCAAAGGATGCACTGTTTTGCTTTGCATGCAAATTGCTTGGACATTCTAACCATCTTCTCGGGTCAGGTGGCTACAAAGCATGGAGAGAGATGGCCGAACCTTTACACAGCCATGACCGAGCACCAGAGCATACGACAAGCATGCTGAAATGGAAGGAACTGGACAATAGAATAAAGAGTAGGCACACTACAGATAATAAGATGCAAGTAGTGGTTGAAAAGGAGATAACTCACTGGCATGGTGTGTTAGAATGCGTTATTGCTGTTGTTCAATACTTAGCGGAACAGAACATGGCATTCTGTGGTACAAGTGATGCCCTGGACACCTATGGCAATGGCAATTTCTTAGGCCAAGTGCAACTTTTGTCGCAGTTTGACTCTGTCATGGCTGAACATTTGCACTGTATTCGGAATAAAGAGGTAATGTATCACTATGTTGGGAAGAACATACAGAATGAAGTTATCCAGCTGATTGCAAATGCTATTTTAAGGATCATCGTATTGAAGGTGAAGGATGCTAGGTACTTTTCCATGATTCTTGATTGCATGCCAGACATCAGCAATCAAGAGCAAATGACTGTAGTAGTTCGGTATGTGGATATTTCATGGACTGCAGCCACAGCTGAGGAACATTTTCTGGAATTTGTACCAGTGAATGATACAACTGGAGCAGGACTTACAAAGCTCTTCTTCAGACTCTTCAAAATCATCAACTGGACATTAATGACTGTCGAGGACAAGGATACGACAATGGCAGCAACATGAAGGGGAAATGAGCTGGAGTGCAGGCCCGGATAAAACAGATGAATTCAAGGGCTTTTTATGTGCCGTGTGCCTGCCATAATTTAAATCTTATAGTTAGTGATGGAGCACATTCATCAGTACAGGCAGTGTCATTCTTTGGATGGCTGTAGAATATTTATGTACTCTATTCAGCATCAACAAGCCAATGGCAGATCTTGAAACGGCACACAAATGTCACTGTGAAACCACTGCTGGTGACTCGCTGGGAATGCAGGATAGACTCTGTCAAGGCAGTAAGATTTCAGTTGAAGGGAGTCATTGAGGCATTACAGGAGATAGGTCAAGCAGTACATACAAATGATGCTGCAGCATATCAACAAGCAAGGGGACTGTGATCTGAAATTATGTCATACCAGTTCATTGTATGCTTAGTGGTTTGGTATGATGTGCTGACAGAGGTAAATCATGCAAGCAAAGTTCTGCAGAGTCCATCTGTTGATATTTCAACATGTGTCAAAGTGCTGGTATCTACTATGGACCTGCTGAAGAACTACAGAGAGACATGATTTCAACATGCCATGGGTGAAGCCTCCAAGATAGCGGAAGAACGGATGTTGGCACCGCATTTCAAGAAAAGAGACAGCGGAAAGTAAAGCGGTTCTTTGACTATGAAGGAGAAGATGAGACTGTACAGAATCCAGCAATAAAACTATGTGTAGAGTTCTTCAATGTACTGCTGGACACAACAATCAAATCGTTTACTGACCAGTTTGTGCAGCTTTCAGTTTGATAAGGCCTTTAGATTTTTATCAAATATTAAAGCCTTGAGTGATGTTGCAGAAGACACATTGCTGCAACACTGCAAGGCTCTGAAAGACCAACTGACTGACAGGCTAAGTGGCCACTGTGATATTGATGACTCTGACCTTGGACGCAAACTTAAAAGCCTTTCTTGAATGATTTATAATGAATCATCATCACTGACTGTATTAAATTTCCTCATTCGCAACCACTTGCAAGACATATATATAAATACTTATGTTTCACTGCGCTTTTATTTGACTGCACCTGTTACAGTGGCTACTGCAGAACGCAGCTTTTCTAAGCTGAAACTCATAAAGACATAACTGCGTTAGTCAATGAGTCAGGAGAGACTCAGACTTAGCTGTGCTCTCAATTGAGCATGAAGTGGGACAAAGTGTATCTCATGGCAGCCTCATAAGACTGTCCAGAAGAAAATTTGTAAGATCCCAGTAAAACTGTAGGTATGTGCTCATATTTCCTTTCCAGTAATCTTTTATAATGCTGTCAGGCAGTAAATTTCAGGTAGCACCTTAGTGTGGCTTGTATGCTGTGTAGTCACTTTTTTTGCTTACCTCCAACAGGTAGGATCATGAGGATGGAACTAGTAGGATGTTAGGCAAAGGCAGCTAGGAGCAGCAGGACTCATAGGGAGTGACAGGACTCGTGTGGAGTGGCAGGGAAGTGGCAGGACTCGTGGGGAGTGGCAGGACTCATCAGGAGGCTAGGACAGTTGGGAGTGGCAGGACTCATCGGGGGGCTTGGACAGAAGCACAGGAAGAACAGACAAGTGTCAGCAGTCAGAAGCTAAAGATGTAAATGCACATGGAAGACGAATGA
Organism: Protopterus annectens; assembly: GCF_019279795.1. Taxonomy (NCBI): domain Eukaryota; kingdom Metazoa; phylum Chordata; order Ceratodontiformes; family Protopteridae; genus Protopterus; species Protopterus annectens. The sequence continues at coordinate 453,071,804 of NC_056736.1, forward strand.
CTCTCTGGTCTTCACCTTTTTCTCTCTGGGTTTGAGTCTGCCTGTGTCAGACTTGCTAATCCCCATTACTCTTTTGTGCATGGGTTTGAGTCTGCCTCAGGCTCAGTAATCCCCATGGCTTTCTTCTGTGTTTCTTTGGGTTTGAGTCTGTCTGCTTCAGGGCTCACTAATCCCCATTGCGTTCTCTGTTTGGGTTTGAGTCATCTGCCTTGGTCTCAGTAATCCCCATGGCTTTCTTTTGGGTTTGTTTGGGTTTGAGTCTGCCTCTGGCTCTGTAATCCACATGGCTTTCCCTTGTATGCTGTGTCTATAGTCTTTTCTGTGTCCCATAGCTGTGTTGTGTACATCTGCAGTGTGACTGTTCTGCATGTCAGTAATTGCCTTGAGTGATGTAAGTTTATCTAATTCTGCTTGGTTCAGTCTTGCTGTATTGCTGTCATTGTCTTCTGTTTGGGAGTGGTGTCTCAGTTCTGTTTTGTGGTAGTGCTGACTTAATCTTGTGTGGGTTTATGTTCATTCTTGCATTAAATCTGTCCTGGTCTTGTCTCTGTACTTGTGGGGGTGGGTGACTCTGTCCTGTGTCTGTGTAGGTGCTAATGTTCAGTCTTGCTGTAGTGCAGTCTTTATCATGTGTGGGTGTCTGTCCTGTGTACAAGAGTCTCTGTTTTAGTGTGCTTCTGTCCTATGTGAGGGAGTCTGTGTCTTTGTGTGGGAGTCTGTCTTTGTGTGGGAGTCTTTATGTCTGTGTGTCTTTGTGTGGGAGTCTGTGTGTTTGTGTGTGGGAGTCTGTGTGTGGGAGTCTGTGTGTCTTTTTGTCTGTCTTTGTGTGGGAGTCTGTGTGTCTTTGTGTGGGAATCTGTGTGTCTGTGTCTTTGTGTCTTTGTGTGGGAGTCTGTGTGTCTTTGTGTGGGAGTCAGTGTGGGTATCTTTGTGTACCTCTGTGGGACTGGCTACCTTGATGTGGTACAGAGGCTTGTCATAATGTAACAACAATGCTACTAAATGCCAGTCAGTGTGTCTTTGTGGGGAGGCAGTGTGGGTGTCTTTGTGTACCTCTGTGGAACTGGCTACCTTAATGCGATACAGAGGCTTGTCATAATGTAACAACATTGCTACTAAATGCCAGCCATAGCTCTCGATTTCATGGCACAAAATCTAGACCAAGCCACAGATAATGGGGTTCCAGCCAAACAGATCTGGGCAAAGTTTAAATATTGTTCTTATAAACTTAAAAAATTGCTAGAATAAAAGGTGTTACCATGCATGTCCTGAAGGATATGAAATTAAACTAAAATGCCTGTCATTTAATGAATTCAGTCATCAATGATTTGCCACAAAAAAATCCAGAAAACTACAAACTGTGAGGAACAGACCAAACATGAGTCACATCTGGACATTCTTTGAAAATCTGGGCAGTTGAGTACGCAGTCAGTGTCTGCACCTGTGAGTGGCTACCTTGTTGTTGTACAGGGATTTGTCCATAATGTAGCATTCGCACTAAATGCCATTTGGTGTGTGTGCAGCTGAGTGGCAACCTTGCTGTAGTACAGGGGTTTCATAATGTAACATTGGTACTAAATGCCTGTCAGTGTGTGCACCTGTGAGTTGCTACCTTGCTGTGCTACAGAGGTGTCATAATGTAACATTGGTACTAAATGACAGTCAGTGTGTGTACCTGTGAGTCGCTACCTTACTGTGGTACAGGGATTCATCATAATGTAACATTGCTACTAAATGCCAGTCAGTGTGTGCACCTGTGAGTTGCTACCTTGCTGTGGTACAGGGGTTTTATCTTACTGTAACATTGGTACTAAATGCCTGTCAGTGTGTGTACCTGTGAGTCACTACCTTGTTGTAATACAGGGGTTTGTCACAATTAACACTGGTACTAAATGCCAGTCCATGCACTTCTGAGTCGCGACCTTGCTGTGGTACAAGGGTTTGTCATAATGTAACATTGCCACTAAATGCCAGTCAGTGTGTGTGTGTGTGTGTGTGTGTGTGTGTGTGTGTGTGTGTGTGTGTGTGTGTGTGTGTGTGTGTGTGTGTGCACCTGTGAGTAGCTACCTTGCTGTGGTACAGTGGTTTGTAATAATGTAACATTGGTACTAAATGCCAGTCAGTGTGTAATTGTGAGTAGCTACCTTGCTGTGGTACAGGGGTTTGTCGTAATGTAACATTGGTACTAAATGCCAGTGTGTAGCTTGGCACATCAATTCTTAATTATCTGAATGTAGTGACACTATAGTGGTTAAATGGTGCTGGATGAGCTTGATAGGGAAGGGGGTGCGATGGCAGTGTGGTCACACTTGATGTTCTCTTGAGTAGGGCCCCCAACTTGAACCTTGCTGCGGGCCCCCAAAATGCTAGCACTGGCCCTGCTGGAGACTGCTGAGCACCAGAAAGCATAATAACTGCTTTATAGGTGACAGCTTGGAACCTGGCTTATATTCTGGTCCTGGTGAGAGAAGGACCAAAGTGCATTGATTCCTGACTGTTTCTGGTTGGAGAGTGAGTCTCTGTGCTTAACGTTCCTGATTGGTCTGGTTGCTATTCAAGGTATCTACCCGGAAAAGGCTATAAACCTACAGACCCTTTCATCATCTGGGACATGACTGTGAATCACCAAACAGGCTGTAACCTTCTTCTCATCTTGAGATTGGTGCTAACATTTTGCTTCTGCTGAGAGAAGAAACAAAGGAGCATTGTATCCCAGCAGAGTGAAGCAGTGGTGAGACCAGCATTAGTGGTAGCCAGCCAGTAGCCATTCATGCAGCTCCCCTCTTTTCATCATTCTTGACAAGCTAATTGTCTGTTTTCAGTAAGTACGTCTTGATTTGTTTCTAACTTCAGAATGTCTGCCTAAATGCTTCATCCTTAAATTTTCAGGGTCTATGTATTAATTTTCTCTCATGTGTTTGGCAGTACTCTGTACATACTCAAGACACCTTGAGTGACATTTTTCCTGATAAAGCACAACTGAAATTTCTCCAATACCTAGTTGCACACAGGACACCTAGTTTGCAGTGACAAGCACCGTCTCCATAGTTGCAAACCAGATACTCCTGACAGTGATTGATATTCTCATTCTGACTCTGTAATCAATAAAAAAGGGTCTGTTGCCATGGATATAAACTTTCCTACTGTCTCTGTTACTGGCTTCGTGGATATGGGCATCCTGAGGCAACACAGAAATTGCCTCATGTTTAATGACAACCAGCTAATTCTCAAACAAACTGATATAGGATGTGAGAGATGTATTTACACAATGTCACTGGAGGGAAAGCTCTCACATAAAAGTACTCCTAATGTCAATAAGTTGTCAGTAGTAAACATGCTGCACCCATCACTCACAATTCAAAGCAGACATATTGACCCACATATGCTGAGGCACTTAAATGTAAACTTCCTAAACCACAAAGACCTCCTAAACAAAGTACACAAAACAAATACCCTCAACAGCCCCAAATGCACTCTTTCAAAACAACACCCACATCAACACATAGAGCTACATCTCATGGGGCCTCTTCCTCTAAGCCCATAAGGCAAGTCACCCCACAATCCAACATTCTAGTCATTGAGACTCCATTGTGAGACACGATGTTCCTTTCACCAGGCTGAGTAAGGAGAGAGCCATGGTTAGCTGCTTATCAGGGGCTAGGATATGCCACATTACACACACACTCAGGTCACTGGACCACATTTAGCAATATGACTCATTCATAGTCCATGTGGGAGCAAATGACCTGAGATGTACCTCCATAGACTATATGAAGAAAGACATCATGGAGATCTCGTAATATGTGTCTCAGGCTGGTATGAGACTAGCACTGAGCAGCATTTTACCTTCTCCAAGGATGATGCTACAATACAAAAAAAAGATGATTGACTTTAATAATTGGTTACTTTCTGGTGTCATCCTAAGGGGGTGCAATATTTGTCAACATGGAAGGAGATGGTCAACTGATTACACTGATTTGCCAAGGATGGTCTGCACCTCTCCCTCTAGGCTTTCAAATATTACCTAAAACATTGTCTTCCCCCTTAGTGCCTTTTTTAGGTAATACCAAACTGAAAGTACTTCCGACATAGCAAATCAAAACCAAGAAAATCTAAAGATATTATTGCTCAATGCTAGGAGTCTAAATAAAAAACTCCACTCCCTAGAAGCTCTCTTTACCTTAGAGAATGCTGATGTCTGTTTGGTCACTGAGACATGGTTTAAAGCCACAAAAAGCACACCAAAATTGCAAGGTAATAATGCCTTCCACACGTTTAGGCCAACTACTTCACAGGCAGAGACTAAAGGTGAAGGTGTCTCTATTTAAATCAAAAATAAATATACTTCAAGGCTCGTCAAACAGGACAATGCACTTGAGCTGCTCCATGCTCAAATCACCATAGGCAAAATTGAATACCACTTCCTTCCAAGCTATAGGTTCCCCTCTATGACCCAGGAAACCCATACCATGCATTTAAAGTAATTAAAAACACAAAGCTTCCAACCCAATACCATATTCATGGTTGACTTTAATTACACCACTACCCATTCCCTCCAGGAGAGCTGTTTTGAGTGTGTACCTTTAACCCCCAGTGGGTGTGGCTTCAGCCTTTAAAAAATTAAGTTATCACCTTACAGTACTAACAAATAGTCACTGACAAAGGTCATAGATCAGCATAGTTGTATTTGCCAACATGTATGCTTCAAGATAAAATATTCTGATACCTTGTATGTAGCATGGTTTTGGAATTATTAATGCAAATCTGAACAGGTAATATTTGACGCCTAGAGGAGCAGTAGGAGGTAACTGCAGAAACTCCTGGAGATGTCACTCGGCTGTAAAGAATCCTATATGACACCAAATACACAGGCACAGAGATTCCTTAATTTTGTAAACACAAACTCCCTGGACCAGATAGTCAATACACCAACCAGGGGTGCAACCATACTGGATCTGGTCCTCACTAATATGGAAGAGTGCTGCACACCCCCTACTGTAATGCCTTCCCTGGTAAGGTCAGACCACAAAATGGTCTCCTTTAAAGTACAAATAAAACCTGGACCCCCAGCTAAACCTGGAATATTCAGGAACTATTCTAAGGCTCCTGCTATTAAGTGAGAACCTGGCAAAATGTCAAGCCCCCATAAACCCTGAGAATACTGCTGCCTATGCAGAACTATTCACAGAATCCCTGTACAAGCATGCTAATAGCTGCATAAAGGCAGCTGTACCCACCAGGAAGAAGTACAGAACTAACTCAAAAAACAAGCCACCCTGGTGGAATCACAAAATCAATGGGCTGTATTACAGAAGGAAGAAAATCATGGAAAAAATTAAGAGGTACAGCACCCAGCAGGATAAAATACTCTCATCAAACTAAACAAGCAACTCAGAGGACAAATAAAGTCTACCAAAGCCATATTTGAGGTAAGTTTGACCTCCCAGGCCAAGGATAACCACAAAGCATTCTTTAGCTATGTCCTCAACCTCAAAGCAATACACAATTGTGTGCAGAACTCATTGTAAATGCAGCCTCCTATACTGAGCCAGAAGATATAGCAATCCTCCTGGTTGATAAATTCAGCTCCAACTTTACCTCTCTCTCCCCTCAACCATTCTTCATGAAATATCATCAAGTATAACTTCCTCTACTATCACTAGGGAAAAGGTCCTTGATGCTCTCTCTAAGACCAAGAACACTGCATCAATGGGCCCAGACAATATCCCAGGATGACTTCAAAATAGCATGAAACATGTCCTGTTAGGGCCTCTGGAATTACTATTTAACTGTAGCCTCCAAACAGGTTTCATGCCTCATGAATGAAGAAAGGCAACAGTCATCCCTCTGCACAAAGGTGGGCCATATACAGACCCTGGAAACTACAGACCCATAGGTCTCACTAGTTTTATATGTAAAGCCATGGAAAGAATTACCATGGAGATGATCAGCAGAGATATAGCAAACCTCCAGACACTGGACCCAACCCAGATTGGTTATGTCAAGGGCAGATCATGCCTACTCAACCTGGTGGACTTCTTTGATATGGTAACCAGAGCAATGGATGAGGGGAAAAATTGTTCATGCTGCCTACCTTGACCTGGCTAAGGCATTTGACACCTGGTCACCTGGTGGATAGCCAATTGGCTCACAGACAGGACCGAAGAAGTTAGAAGTGGGGAGTCCGCCACTACAAAGAGGACAGTCACAAATGGAGTCCCTCAGGGATCAGTCCTTGAACCACTCCTTTTTGGCATTTACTTTTCAGAAGTCAAGACCAATGTCAGTGGTCTCTGGCTGACTAAATTTGCAGATGATTGCTAATTAGGAGCTGTCATTGAATCTCACACGGTCACAGATGTCCTCCAGGAGAGGCTGACACAGACAAACTACTGGTGTCAGAGCCATGGACTAAAACTAAATGCCAAGAAATGCATAATAGTATCCTTTGATAAGTCATCCATCCTTGGTTACTAGCATATTGACACCACAACCCTTAGAGTTTACCCACTAGTCAGGGACTTAGGGACACACATAGATAGTAATCTAGCCTTTGACCATCATGTGTCTACAATGGTGAGGAAATCATTCTACGTTGTGCAAGTTATAAACAAAGGTATGGCGTCTAGGTCAAAGGAAGTCATTGTTCCACTGTATTCGGCATTCATCAGACCTATCAATGAGTACAATGCCCCCTTTGGTATGTACCTAACCAGGCATATCCAACAACTGGAACATCTACAGAGGTTCATCTCTAAAAGAATACAGGGCATAAGTAAAATGTCCTGTGCAGACCTCCTCAAGGCCCCATACCTGTATTCTGTCTCCTACAGGCTTTTTAGAGGAGATATATGCCTGGCATACAGGCATTGTCAGACCCCACTCTGATGGACCTCCTGCATATCCACAAAAAAACAGCACCAGAATTACCCATTCTAAAGACTTAAACCTTGCCTGTGCTATAAATAGGACCTGCTAGACAGATAGACATTTATCCTAGAGACTACCCTGTCTATGGAATTGTCTCCCCATTCATGTGAAACAGAGTTCCTCCCTATCCAATTCAAGTGCATCTTGGATAATTCGGTGGGAAATCAGAAATCCATCCCTGGTTTGGCAGCTATGTCTCTAATGGACACAGGCAGCCTGTAAATGCTTCATCTCCTAGGCCCATGCTTACACTTATCAAGGGTATCAGAACTTGTCAGAGATTTGGGATGCATGGCTAGGCTAAAAAAAGGCCCTTGTGGTTGTTTGCCTAGTAAACACCTATGAACCTATAAATAAGGTAGTGGTTAAATATAAGACACTCCCCGGGATTCATGAGCCTTGCGCCAGGCGCCTGCATAGCGTCGGCGTTATAAAGCCAAATATGGCCACCGAGCGATTCAGGTATGAATCAATCCCACATGCACTACCGGCGTGCGCCGGACCTGCGCCGCCCCGGCGTAGGTATGCTAATCACACTGTGTGTGGTATTGCACCATGCAAATGAAGGCAAATAGCGATCCACGAAGTTGGGCAGGCGTAGCGTAAGGGCACGGCAATGTAAACCAAAAAAAACGGTTTACATTTACCCAAACATGACCAAGGAGTAATGGAAGGCTGTCAACGTCAGGTATCATACAGGTGCAATATGCCAATGGCGAAAGGCACCGAGAATGTCCAAAGAAAACATGCACAAACTGTAAATAATGACATAAATGTTATGTATGCAGAAACCACAGCAGAACCCCCGGATATGTGCACAGAAGGTGCAAAACAATGAAATAATATGAGAATGTCCTAAAAGAGCAGTATAATACACATCAGCTGCACAGCCACCACACACCATAGTATGTATGGAAAGCCTCAACCCCAGCGCAAGGGTTGTCAAGGAGTGGCGGCAGTGTTCGCCCGTAACCATGTATTAGCAGTCAATGCCATGCAAATGAGGCAGATAATAGTGAATCGCAAAACCAGCGCCGGTGTAAGGATGGAGCAAACGGCGCAGCGGTAGTACATCGAGGAGTGGCCTACACGGGATACATGTCAATCGCAGAGGGGTGTGCCACTGTAGGAGGAAGCACATTGGAGGCCAGCAAACATGGGCTGTACAATGCACATCACAGCAGCAGGATCGGCATGTGAGGAAATAGATGCGCTGAGAGTACATAATGCCCGCATAGATGCATGTGCACGAGGATGACCACGTTCCCCAACCCAGTCATGTGACGGCCTCCCCGTCAACAACCACGGATATAGGAAGGTAATGCGGAGAATATGAGGAAATGCAGAAGCAGTGTAATTGGAGCCGTAATGAGCAATCAACACCAATCAATCCAGGAAGGGCAAACGGCGGCAGCTGACAACTCTGCATGCAGACTCCTGCAAAACGGGAAAGGAGAGGCATAGGAATGCAAAGATAGTAGGGGATGTAGTAGAAATGCAAAGAGCAAAGAACTGAAATAGCACAGCCAAGTACAGAGGTAGCATAATGGCGGCGGCAGACAAAATGCATCATATGCCATGTGCCTGCAGGATGCACTGCAGGCAATAGTAGGTGCAACGTTGCAGAAACAGTAATGTAAGATGCAAAGCTAAGCCAATGCAGGCAACTGTAACGTCACACTAAAGGCAATACCGTTGCAGTTACAGCGGTAAAACACCGAAGATAATCCACAATACGGCTGCACAGACACACCCAATGACATCACCGGGTATACAGCACAACAGTATAAAGTGTGAATGCACACAACACACAGCGCGATTTCCCAAACGCCGCACCGTAGGGTGTAAACACACGGGGAACTTTTAATATGTATATGTTGGGTGCCACCGTGGCCGTGATGCATAGGTATGTGTCAGAGACAGACGGAGTTGCGGAGGAGGGTGCCGACAACTACCGTAGGCCTCATAGGAGAAGGAGAGTGTTCAGACCAAGGGTGACCTACCAGGGGCTGCAAGACCTGGAGATAGTAGAGCGCTACAGGGCGGACAGGGACACGTTACAGCAAATAGTGGAGCTGTGCCGGCCACGCCTGAGAACAAGAGACAACAGAGGGGAGCCCATCCCAGTGGACAAAAAGGTATGTGTGAGCTTGCGAATACTGGCTACAGGTACCTTTCAAAGGCCAACCGGGGATATAATGGGTATCTCACAGGCATCAGCATCCAGGGTACTACACCAGTTCCTGGATGCCATGTTGTTATGCCCATGAGTATATAAACTTCCCCAGATCTCAGGAGGAGTTGGCTAGCAATATCGCCACTTCCACCGTGTGGCACAATACCGGAGGTACTGGGTGCGATAGACTATACGCACATAGAAATCAAGTCACCGCCCGGGAGCAGGGTAGATGCTACATAAACCGCAAGGGATACCCCTCCATCAATTGCCAGGTCGTGTGCAATGCGCGGGGCATTATCATGGATGTGTGTGCTGGCAGCCCTGGAAGCTACCACGACTCCCATATCTGGCATGCCTCACAGCTGTATCAGGTATTCGCCAGGGGACATCACACAAGGTCACATTGAGGGAGATGCTGGCTATGCACTGGAGCCGTGGATGATGACACCCATCAGAAATGCACACACACACATGCAAGAATGCCATAATGAGGCACACGCACAAACCAGAATAATCATAGAGCGTGTGTTTGGGATGTTGAAATCATGGTTCGGTGCTTGGATACATCCGGTGGAGCCTTGCAGTACTCTCCAGGCACATGTGCCCACATATTCATAGTATGTTGTATGCTACACAATATGATTCTGCGGAAACAGCTGCTGCAGGGACATAATGGTCTAGGGCCACCAAGCCCGCAACAACTGCCAAGGCAAGCACAGGCACAGGGCGTTCAGCGCCATGAACACACTGTGCCAGCCCCAGTAGGTAGGCGTGGGGTGTACCCAATATGCCTACGCCCTGGCAAAGAGGGCATAGCAGCACATACTTTGACAGCGTAGGCCCCATGGACTGACACCTCCTTACCTGCACACACAGTGAAATGGATGCCACACAAACATGTCCGCCCGTAATGTGTACCGTATGGGCGGACCTATGTGTGACTCCAACAAAGGCACCACCCAAACACTGCACACCCAATAGCCAGCAGAGCATGGAACGCCAACACCTCAACCGCATGCCGGTTCTACAGCAGACGGCGTAGCCATATGCTGCCACTGTCGCCGCAAGTCGACTACATATGTACTTATGTGCATACACAGATATGGAAATAGATATCAGTACACATGTAGAAATATATGTACACATACACAGATATAAAGTACAACAGGTTAATATGGAACCCAGGGATGCAAGTTTACAGATAAGTAAGGCGAAATCTCCACATAGTAAACATAGTGAGCGACATCGCGATCCTCCGGGAGGGTGAGCAAAGCTGGCAACCCCTGCCATGGAGATGTCAACCTGCAACAATACATATCCGCGGGTCGGGATGATCGCCAGGCCACGGTACAGTAACGGGATATATGCGTGTCATATCCATAGGATATGAGTGCGGAGGTACACACCGCGGCCGGCGATGTGGCCAACGTAGGTACTGTGTGCAACCATCGGTGCGAAGCGGCAATCATACCTGTCAAGTGTACGTCATTATGAGGAGCATTACCTCATTTGGGGTCTAAAACAGTTCATGTTCCTCGCAGTTCCTCAAAGTTCCACATTGAAATAGTCTGTCACACATTCATTGTTAGGAATGTATTTAAATGAAATCCTGGTAAATAGAAATTAATCATAGTTTTTAATTTTTTTTAATT
>NC_056736.1:453083064-453110564 GCF_019279795.1 Protopterus annectens
ACTCTGTCCCACCTTCCCTTCTTTGCCTTTAGCACCCTGTTAGGACGTCCTGTTTGGTAGGCACGTGTTCCGCTATATGTGTTCGACTTCTCTGCATAGCTAATCATCAATGCGGTGGTTCAACAACCCGACTTGTCCACATGTGTACAGTTATGTGCACCATGTCGTATGCAAACCTATATGGTTTGGACGGGTACATACCACATGTGGGATGTACACATTCTGCAGACACATTCACATGCAGCCATTTCCATATCTGTACCTGAGGTGGGTTGGTGACATGTGTAATGCGTATTTGCCCGCGTGGCACTGCCTAACACAAACATCTTACCACATTTCAGGTATGCACATTGTGTGTAGGTGTATAGCTGCACACGGATGCTAGCAGGTTTGGGTGCACAGGTGTACATGGGTGGGACTTACATGCTACAATGAGGCTATTGTGTATTACATCTGAATGCATGGGTTCTGCTTCTGGATATTACACTTCAACATACGCCATCCAGTGTATGCGACAGAGACGTTGCTGGGTGTGGGATATGTTGCTATGCACATGTTTGCCTGTGTTTAAGGTATCTTGGTTCCTTCCTGTTGTTATGTCAACACAGCTACCCGGCTATGTACTCTCACTACTGCTTGTGACCATTATGGTTGGCACCTTTTCCAATGCCCATAGTGGGACATGTTTTGTGGGAACATCGGATTTTGCAGGACAACACATACCCACAGTAAGTGGAGTTGACAGGACTTTACTTGTTTGCCATAATATACGCTTATTCTGTTAGCATTTGGGTTCCTTATTCAGTTTCTTATGCCATGTATGTGTTTCATATACAAATTATATGTTTTATGCTACTATTACATGTATATTGCGGAATATTTTTGGCAGGGAATCTCAGGTCATTTTCATTTTTTTCGATTTTTGCAGTGACACAACTGTCCAATGAGGGACTATCCATGGCACATTGGGACAGCTGGTAACCCTGGTGACCATGCCCATGTCGCTACTGGGGTTGCCACCTTTTCCAGTTGCCAAGGTGGGATATTTCCGGGACTCACATCTGATTTTACAGGCCGACACATACACACGGTCACTATATGGCATAGAACTTCACTTGTTTGCCTAAATAAAAGCTTATTGTTGTGGCAGTTTGGTTGCTTATTCTGTTTCTTGTGACATTGAGATATTTCAGTTACAGAAATAACCAATTCATGCAACCATTACATTAAATACGGGATATCATTATGTCCTACAATCTTAGCACATTTGCCATTTTAATAGTTTTTATCGGGACACAACTGCCCATAGAGGGACTGCCCTCTCAAAGTGGGACAGGTGGTAACCTTAGTCGCTACTCCTATGTCGGTGCGGCGCGCTGACATGCTGCGGTACACCTTCTATGAGTATAACCACTGACGGTGCATTGCGGGACAAACGCGGTCTTATGCGTATCCTTTGCTCCTTGGACGGGTACACTTAAGCCTTCGTGGGTTGTATTTGCTTTTCCGTTTAGTTGGGACAGGTACTATGTTGCGTACTCTACGTGCGTTTCATTCTGCACGGGCCCTGGCTGCTGCCATTACTATTATGGGCGGACTGTGGCAGTCAGCACATTAGGTTGCTCACCGCATGCCGGCTTAGCCACGCCTCCGGACGCATCCTACTTGGGCTCGCTCACGTACTACGCCGCGTGTCTGTGGTTGCGGTGCACTCTCATTAATATGCATATGGCGCTACTACGCCGGCTATTCACTGCACCGGCGCAGCCCTTACGCCGGCCTTGCGCCGAGCTTCATGAATCCCGGGGACTGTAATTTCCATAAGAATGTACAGTATACATTTGCAGGAAATGTCAACAAATTTACCTGTGCAGTTGTAAGCTTTTTCTAATTTTACTGCATGTGTCAGTGATAAATTAATGAAAATACAAAAAGCATACAGCAGGCTGTGCAATATGTAAGTTTTGTCTGCTGTGACTTATACTTCAACTGGCATAAATGCTTTTTCCTCTTTATTTTAAGTACTGCCTTATGAATGTGCTGGCTAGATTTTAGTTGACAGCACACTGCAATGCCTCATATGCAGGAAGTACTGATCATTCTGAAGTAGTAGCTATAATTTGAGAAAATTTTGATGCTGGTTACAGCACCAAATTATATGGTACCATGGAAAAGTAATGTTCTTTGGTTTTATAGTGTTCATATGAAGGTTACCTATTTCTGTTCTTGTCTGGATTAGCCTAAATCTAATATGTAGTTGAGTGGAGACAGTTGGTATGGTTTTGGTAGGACACATCATCAAAGTATTAAACACATACTGAAGTACTTTTGCTCAGCTACAATATGTAGAGAGAAAGTTTACAAATATGGGAAACGTTCTGAGCACTGAGCCTAATGAAAAACTAACCTTGACGGTTTCTTGAGGAGATACTATGTCATACCAACAGATTAGCTGAGTTAAATTAACCCGGCAGTTTTTAAATCATGTTATCAGTTGGTTGGCTAGGATACATTGTTCAACTTAGGAATGCAGTATTCCGCTTCATCCATGCTGAAAATTTTCAGAAACTCAAAAAAAAGAATGCCTAAACCTTTACGAGTTGAGCTTACTACAAATGCACTATACAATCAAAATGGGTACCTGTGTTTCTGTAACCTAGGTGAAAGCCTTATAGAGTATTGAGTAGGATATCATTGGTTGAAATATGAGTCACTGCATATGCATGCATTCTTCTTGCTCTTTTGCTGAGGGAGGGGCAGAAAAGTAAAATGTCTCAACCCAACAAATGGCCTGCCTTTGTGTAAGGGTGTTAAATTGCAAACAAGGAATTGTTATATTTCTTTGGATAAAGGCTTTGCAGATTAACCAGTTTATAAGAATGGGGACTGGATAATCTAGACTGGCTGCTGCAGGAGAACCAGCCTGGAGTTTTAATTTCCTCATGAGTCTTCAAGTAGAGTAGGGGAATACTGAAACTACTTTCTGTTTTTGAATCCTGGATACAGAATATGGGGAAAATTTACAATTAATGGGGGTTAGTAAACGCTTATACTGCAGCAAGACAGCATTCACTAAATATTTTGGCAGTTTCAGCAGATGTAGTATGACATAATGGGCTGGTTTGGAAGATTTGCTATGGTTCAGTAACTTAAATTTCTCCAAACCTAGTGTTCATCTTTATATGTTAAGTTTGCTTTATGGAAATGCAATTTTTTTACTGGCTCCCTACTGAAATGTTAGCACTAAAAATGCTGTGTCGAAAATCTGAAAAAAATATATACTGAAAACCAGGAGAACAGTGAATTTCGAAAATCACTCTTCTCCTTTAAACTTCTTTTGTAGGAGGGGCAAGCCCCATTGCACACCCCACCCCCAAACTTATATATATCAACTCTGAGATCTCCATACCTCAGAGAAAAAGGAATATTCCAAGATTGGATTTAAGTATGTATAAGTCCAATCTTTCAGCCATTCATTCTCCATTTTTCAAGACTCACTCTAGAAGGTCCCAACATTTCAAATGGTTACCTTTTTGGCTCTGTGCTGACAATGCTTTAAATTTATTATGAAGCTGATTGTGTGTAGTATTGTTTTCTCATACTTTGCCGTAAAAGAATATTCTCCATGCATAATCTCTCTTGGTCATGAAGGACTTCACATCTCTATAAATCCATGGCAGAATCTTTGTTTTTGTATTTTTCTGCAGACAAATGTAACCATTTGATACATTCACGGAGGAGCTGTTAAAGTAGGCCATTGAAGTGAGGTATAGGCAGCCTGGCTACTCAATCCTAACATCTCTTCATTAGAACTCCAGGGGTAGAGGTTCAGTGACTTCCCATCACTGTTTTCATGGGTTTTATCTGGGTACTTCAGTTTCCACCCACCTTCTCTTTCTGGAAACACTAAATTATATATATATATATATATATATATATATATATATATATATATATTTTTTTTTTTTAATTATCTTTACCTTTGTGGTCTTGGTCATGCCTGAAAGGGTCTGTGGACCAACTCACTTATCTGGTTAACAAATGTAAATAAATATTCAAGTACAGTGCAATTGATTTTTTTCTAATTTTGCTATGAATGCATGTATTTTGACATTATATTTAGATATTATCTAGTGATGCAACATCTTGATTTTATGGTTTGATGAGATGACAGCAAATGTAAGACAATGGTCACTTATGCAGAATGACATGATATTAGTGATCTGAATTTATAGTGTAAAGATACAATTATGTTTCCTGTTGGCAGATTTATCAGTTCTAGTTGCACAACTGACATCTAGGAATAAACCTAAAAGGTGGGAGCAATGGGGGAAATATATCCCAACAGAGTCAGGCTAATAAGAGTATTGCTCTCCCAACTGTATGTATCTTAATTTCCAAGGTTTCAGTCTTACACTGGTGTCTAATCTGTTAACACTTCTTAACAGAATCTGAGTTTTGAAGACCAAACATGTTATTAAAAATGGAGATGCTTAACATGGTGTCTCCTACTTTAATTTTGGCAAGTATTTTGGGTTTCTAATACTATGATTGGGAATAGACCCCCATTCCTAAGTGTAGTACAGTTACAGTTCATGAAATTAGTATTGTTTCATTCTTTGCTATTAGCCAAAAGTGTTCTTCCCAGCACCTGCAATGTGCCCAGAATGGCCTCCTTCTGTAATTCATACAGGGTTTCATGTGTTGGTAGCATATCTTAGTACAAATGCAAATTATTTTTTATTAGTTATACTAACTTACCTTTAATTTCTCCATAAACTGGCTAAAATTTTTCTAAATATTAATTCATTGTCATATAACTTGTGTATTTTCGTAACCAATGTTTTCATATCATGTCTAATTTGGTATAATTATTTAAACTTTAAATGTTTTTGTATTATTTATGAAGATTGTAATATTATTGTTCATAAAATGTTTTGTTATATGTTAGAGCTTTTATCCCATAGCCTCTGATGAAAATGGTCTCAAATAGACTCCTACCCTGTCAGACTATCATGGTAATCAAATGTCAATAAATAAATAAATAATAATTTAGAGCTTTTGCTCCTACTACAATTGGAACAGTCTGGGTATCCTTCTACATTGCTTTCATTTCTGTCTGCATATCCTGGTATTTTATGACTTTGTGTGTCTCTCCGTACATGAGACATTGTAATCACTGGATGTACCAGTTTCAATGATTGTTACGTTTGTCTTTTTTTCCTTGACTACTGTATCTGGTTTTCTTGCATCTATTTTTTGAACTGTTAGTAATGAGTGAGCCCATGTGATATAAACTTTATCGTTCTCTATAATGCTTTGTGGTTCAAGTTTCCAATGCTTCTCAGGTATTTGTGTGCAACAGCCTTGCCACATTATTATCTATTTTAGTATGTCACACTCAGCAACAAGAAGTGTGATTGCTTCCAGTTCTTTTTTTTTTTTTTTTTTTTTTTTACAGAGACTGAATTTGTCTGTTTCTTTACCTTTTCAATGGATTTTGTAAACCAATATGTTTGTAGTTCACTATCATGGAATGACATTATTAGCCTTTCATCTTTTTGTTTCAATTCACCATTCTTAACTATTCCTGCATCATATTTTTGGTCAAAATGAGGCTGTTCTAGGAGATCTCTGTAACTTTTCATTATATTTATTGGTTTTCCAACTTTCTTTCCTTCTCATCTGATCCATTTCCTTATATTCTTTCTTTTGTTTTTGGACACATTCATTTCCTGTCTGATGTTTCTCTACTTCTGGTTTGATATCTATCCCTTTATTACAAAATGCTTCTGCTAATCTAAGCAAATATGTCACCTTAGTCTTCTTCTCCTCATGTTTTAAATATTTCACTATGCTTTGATCTTGGTGATGTAAGTAGATATTTGTACAGTCCCACAATTGCAGATCTATACATGTGATAAATTTCAAGGAGGCCCATACCTCCTTAGAGTGAAGAATATATAATCTTGGTATGCACTGATTTTTATATATCATTTGATACGTGTGAAGAATTTTTCTTGATTTCTTGTCCAGTTGATCCAATATTTTTGGGAGCCAGTCAATCACCCCAAAACTATAAGTTGGAACAAGAACAGCAAATTGATTTATAGATAATCAAGGCAATTATTAGTTTAAATTTTCTGAAATATGCCTTACTGAGTTTTTTTCCCTCATTTTTCTGTTTTATCACTGATCCTTCATATAGTTACAAATTTTTATACACTTCCTCCTCAAGTTCCTTTATATCATACTCCTGTCCCAGATTGATATTCTCTTGGTGTTTTAGATTTCCTGTTTTAAGTGTTGTATTTACACATTTATCAAGACCAAATGTTATTCATATATCAACTGAGAAAGTTTTAACCATTTGTAGATGTGTGTTCAACTCCACATTTAAAGAACTATACACTTTTAAATCATCCACAAAAAGTAGATGAAAAGTCTTTCAACAATGTTAGTTTCTGGGAACCAAATTGTAACCATAGCATAATATGTTATGTAAACAGCTTAATGGGTTAAGGGCAAGACAAAACAGCAACAGTGACAAAGAATCACCCTGGAATATCCCCTTTTGAATTTTTATCCATGGGATAATAATTTACCCTTTTTCATGACTCATCTTCAAAGTGGTTTGTCACTGTTTCATGTCCACTGTAATGCAATTAATTAATACAGGGTCTCTCATATATCTGTAAGCATTCCTTTATCAATGAATGTAGGATGTTGTCAAATGTTTTCTTTTCTTTTTTTTTTTTTAAGCTATACATATCATACTTAGATTCTTCCCATTTTTGCAATTCTCTATTATGGCTTTATCTAGCTACAAATGATCCTTTCTTCCATATGACTTTCTTTTGTTATCCTTTTGTTCTATTGCAGTAAATTATGTTTTTTTCTAAATAACTATAAACTCTGTCTGTAACAAATCCATTACATAATCTGTATATTGTTCAAAGGCAAGTTATTGGTCTATAGTTTTTAGTTTGGTTGCAGGGTCACTCTTAAGGAAGAGTATCATTTTTCTTATTGTTAACCTGGTTAGTATCTATTTAGGATAAACATATAAGTAGTTCTTACTCAGAAATAAATCTTTGTGTAAAGATTTTAATAACTTTAGCCAGAAGTTAGGGACTGCTTCTGGGCCTAGGTGTTTTCATTTAGGAGCTTTTCTTAATGTTCTCCCAGTTTCTCTGGCCATTACTTCATCCAGTTTCATATCCTCTACATTAGAACTCCTTGATTTTTTTTAAATGTCTCTATCCAATTAGCATATTTGTTATGTTATGACCCTAGAATGAGGTCTTCATAAATATTTTTCAAAATATGTCTATTTCCTCTTTTTTATGATGTTTTTTATTGATTTTGCTATGTTTCACAGTTCTCTGTAAAACCTTTTTGGGTCATAAATTAATTGCTTATTTTAGACTTTTCCTTTATATTTTCTGTACATCTTCTACATTGTTCTGCTTGTACTGATATTTTTAATGTTTTACTGGCAATACTGTAGGATATTTCTAGTTCTGTTTTGCTACTGTATGCTGCTTTTACCATGCCTATCTTTCTAAGTATTTTTTGATGATATGTTCCATTTTCTATATTTTTCTAAGAGTAATAATTGTCTTAATGTTTTTATAGCTTTCTCTATTCAGTGCTTCTTTTCCTTTATTAATCTATGTTTTTGTGGTAACACTTTATTCATTATTAGTTTAGCCTCATGGGAATATAAGAAAAGGAATGTGTAAACCACACTATTTCAATTTACTGTCTTTAATTCTGATGAAGTCCTGGTATTATGTTGTGGAAGAAAGCATTTAATAAACCCAGCTATTTATATTTTAGTTGCTCATGGTTCTTTGCTTATTCTAGTCCAGTTTACACATGCAGTTCATTTTATTGTGCTTTTAGTGGTTGCACTGCATGGACAACAGAGTTTTCATGCACAGCAATATATCCTATTTATTTTTGTAATATCACATGAATTTCTCTTAAGAGTCCTGATTGCTGTGTTCATCTGTAACATTTTGGGTCTTATTCACTTTATGTGATTTATTTCTTTCATCTATCTTAATACATCTGTCCATCTCTATTAAATCAAGTAGGTCTTCCCTTAGATCATTTCTACTGGATTGAGAGCATCTTCTTTGCTCTTTGTTTCTTGTAAGTACTCTACAGAATGTTCCAGAACATCTTCCTATGATATATCTTCTTTAGATGCACCCTGTTTCATCTGCTGCCCCTTCATATTGGAACCTTTTGGCCCATCACTCCATAAGGTTACCTGTGTCAGAGTTGCCACTGTTTCTTTCTCCTTCTCGTGTTGTACAACTTCAGCTAGGTTTTCATCCTAGTCTCTTACAGAAGGCTCCAGATCATCACCATGTGGCAAAAGTCTTCAGATGCCTCTGGTCCACTTGATACTCCTTAAGCTGTGGACTCCATTGTTCCATTGTGCTGCTTCAGATTCTCCACATTAAAACCTTCACTGTGTAGATAATCCATAACTTAATTTTATATTTAATAACGAAAATTAATGTAGGGAGAGTAGCAGATCAGTCTATTAGCGATACACACTATCAAACCTTGGAAAAAGACGCCAAATAGATGAATTCAAAGTTTCGGCAGTTTTTCACTTCACCGCAAAGTTATTCAAATTGATTCTTCTTTTAATAAATCAAGGCTTGTATGTATCACATCATGTATCCAAGCAATGCAGTAGAAAAAACAGCAGTAATACAATCCACACGTACAATATACAAAATGAAACTGTTATTTATTAAGAAAAACAATCTGGCAAGCGCTTTCACCCGTAGGCTTCATCAGGCCAATAGAGTAACAATTTCTAAGTGCTACCTTTATAGTTTTAGACTGTGACATCACTTCCTTAAAATCAATCAATAAAACACATTTTTTAAAAACCTAAAATATAAATAAAATTATATCAAAGTTAAAATGCTTGATGATTAATCATGAACATATTATGAATACATGGTTTTACAAACTAAAACATAGCATACACCACCGCTATGTTTTAAACAGCAAATGCATCAGAAATATAAACAGGTTAAAACCTTCATGCGCATTATAATAATGCAAATATATTAACCTCTCTTCTTTATCTAACAGATGCTCTACTTTAAATCAACTAGTGTATTATTATATTATAATATTATATTAAATATATCATTTTATTAGATACATATTATGAATAATTCATTATAAAATACACTATTTTAAGTGACTAATAATGAGCACCTCATTCACCATTTATATCTCAAATACCATTGCTAATAACAAACGGAACATATAAAGCAATAGCGATACAAACATGTTATGAAATTAAGAACAATAATATATGCACGAGGCAAACCTGTATGCAGTACCAAAAAATTTACTACTCTATGCACCATTAAATGTGCAGCTATTTTTACCTATATGAAATTGTAATAATAATGTTATAATATAGTATTTAAGGCAGTTAGCTCTAAGTAGAGGTATGTACAGCACTACTATGCAAAGTACAAAATAACCCATAATGCAAGCTAACTGGCATAGCTAGCTGGCTCAAAAATAAAACAATCAAATGTGCAGTTATAATCATATTAATGTACTAAACACAATTTACTCTATCATGTCATATAGAAGTCGTCTATGTATATAAATCAAAAAGGCTTTAGATATATAAAGATAAAAGCAAAAATAATATATAAAAATACATATATATTACATGTGCATTACTATGCATATATACATATATATATATATATATATATATATATATATATATATATATATGAATCAAGATGTTATGACTACCATGTGGCATTAATCAAATGTATAAAGAATAGGGACAACAGATGTATAAAAAATAGATATGTGAAATGTAACCCATGTGTGTACTATGCATATACATTGAGATAAAAATATAGAAACAACAGGCATGTGAGATATATATATATATGTAATATTACACATGTATATACTATGCACATAAATTATGAAACAAACACACATTTTATATAAGTACTAGATCTTAAGTCTTCTATCTTTCAGCATAGGTCGAATAGGTATCCTATCATTGAGACCTGGATCTCTGTCCGCCCTTAATCTTATAATCCATTTTGTTTCATTTTGTTCAGTCTGATTACATATGGGCCCTCTTCTAATTGTAGGATGATTAACATGCATTACCATAAATTTAAATGTGTATTCAATAGATGTACTCATAACATGTTTCGATACTGCATTTTTGTCTGATTTGATCCTAATATTATATAGATGTTCTCTAATTCTTTCTTTAAGTCGTCTGTCTGTCTTGCCCACATAAAATGCTGGGCAAGACTGGCAAGTGGCAAGATATACAACATGTGAAGTATTGCAATCTGCATTAGGATAAAACCTGAAAAATTGTTGTGTTAATGAATGTATAAAGCAAGCTGTTGGATCTATCATTTGACAAACATTGCATTTTGTACATGGTCGTGTTGCCCCATTTTTCGTGCTGGTATGCAATTGAATATCAGTTCTATTGGGATTACAAAGCATTCTGTATAAATTAAATTTATTTTTATAAATAAACTTAGGTGCTTTGCCCACTACCTCTTGGATAGTGGGATCCACTTGTAATATATCCCAATATCTCATATATGCATCTCTAATGCCTTTAACATCTTGAGTATAGTGAATGGAAATATTCAGACCTCGATGATTAAGCCTATTATTACTAGATGTAATGGTATTAAATTTACTTTGGTCAGCAAAATATGGGAGGGTTCTATCTTGCCTAAGGGTGGTCATCTCCGATAACCCTTCATCAATTTCTTTCAATTTATAGCTCCTCTCTAAAAACTGTTGTTTCAATTTATTAATTTCTTGTTTGTACCCCTCGTCTGTTGAATTTAATCTAGATATACACATGGCTTGACCTTTGACAACATTTTTGAAAATAAACCCAGGATGCATGCTGGTCCTATGTAAAAAGGAATTTCTATGACAAGATTTTCTATAGACACCTGTATTAAGGAGACCATTTGGTAACCTCTCAATATATACATCTAGATAAGATACCATTGTTAGTGAAGCTGTCATGGTAAATTTTAAAAACCCAGTTGTAGAATTAATATATTTCAAAAATCGACCCAGTTGTTCCGGGTCAGACTTCCAGACTAAAAAAGGTCATCCGCAAACCGAACATAAAAACCAGCATTCTCCCTGAACACATTCAATGTAAAAAGATGGTTTCTTTCCCAGTCAGCCATAACTAGATTGGCGTAGCTATTGGCACAAGAAGTGCCCATAGCTACGCCATCCCTTTGTTTATAAATTTGTTGGTTAAACGTAAAGATATTATTATTCAAAACTATTCCCAATAGTCTGCATATGGTCTCTATCTGAACTTTCGTATGCCTTTGTGTATGTATAAGGCATCTACGTATGCAATCAATCCCTTCATCATTGGGAATACTGGTGAAGAGGGACTGAACATCCATCATGACTAACCAATTCTCAGTATCAATTTGCTCAATTTTTGAATAGTCATACAATTTTAACAAAAATTGTTTAGTATCCTTTAATATATGTGTATAGTCATCCACCACAGGTCTTAACTTTGATTCTAAATATAGGGAGATGGGTTCAGTTATCCAACCCCTCCCTGCCACAATAGGTCTCATGGGAGGTGAGGTTGGATTTTTATGTATTTTGGGTGTTCCTTGGATGCATGGTATTCTGGGACTCTCTACCTGAAAGAATTTAAATAATTCTGGACTAATCCGTCCATTATGGTATAACCAAGAGATTTCAGTTATAACATAATTTATAATTTCATTAACTTCATAGTATTTAATAAGTATATAGTACTGTTTATCATTTAACATATTTAACATACTAGATATATACTTCTTCATATCCATTATAACAATAGGACCACCCTTGTCTGCTGGCCTAATCATTATATTAGTGTCTTTTTTAAGTGCTTCTAATGCCCTTCTTGCCTTATACGACAAATTCCCATATTTTCTGTTATATCTATTCTCAATTCTATGCTCAAATAACTCTTCTTCTACTAATTTAGAATATGCATCTAGCAACGGATGCAAGTTGGGGATGTATGTGCTGGTTTTTCTATATAAATCTCCTCCAATTCTATTCTCTGAAATACCAAAATCTATTTTGAGCTGTATATTTCTCACAAACATTTTCTAATCTATAAATGTTTCTGTTATGTCACTACTCATGGTAGGTATAAAAGTAAGCCCCTTTTCTAAAACTCCTATCTCTTCCTTAGTGAGTGTCCTACTAGAAATGTTCCAGATCAATGAGATACATCCTGATTCCATATTTTCTTCAGAGTTGGACCTAAATGTTCCAACTCTGTAATCCTTCTTTTTTGTCTTCCTCTGCTCGTGGAACGGTCCCTCCCTCTTTTCCATTTCTCTCCTATAGGGAAAGGGGCCATCACATTGGAACCATCAGTTTTGCATATACTTTGGGTCTTCCTCCTGACAGTTACATCATCCTTAGGGTTGCATACTTCAATGTTTGTGGATAATACAGGTATATCTCCTTTACCTATATTCTGACCAACAATTTCTACGTTAGTTATGTTGTCATCAACCTCATTTTCTAAAGAGTGTACATTCACGATTTCATCATGATGCACAATGGCAGTAGTAACAATCTGACTCTTGTTACTAGTCCCTACAGAAGAGTCATTTAAGTATATTTGTTTCTTGGTAGCAACATCAAAACCAGATATATTATGATTCACAGTTACATGTCCATTAATCCTCGAAGTAGTATTAGCATTATTCGTCTTAACATTTCTAATATCAGCTTTGTCTCCAGGCCAAGTGAAACCTTGGCCCTTAGAGAAGTCTATTGCGTCTCTATGTATCTTATTCTGTTTCTGCTCTAGCAGTCTTTTCTCATAAAGATATACATTCTCCAACAATTTTTCGAAGCCTCTATCAACAGCTGATTTAGGAAAAGTTAAGTCAATATGTTTCTGTTGCTCTGTTATTCGCTCTCTCAAAGCTATTTCTTCCGGTAAAAAATACTGATTCAATAATGTCATGTAACGTATACTCGTTTCTATGTTAATTTTTTTGCCATTGATATAATAGATCTTGATATTGCATACCTGCAGTTGGCATTTTGAGGATGCGTAAGCCTCTTGGTATGATATTACGTTTGATGCATACCTCAAAGTGCTGTCTCTGAAGTTGGAGTCGTTTCAGCTTAATAAATTCCCCTTCCATTTGGTTTAGTAAAGTAGATAGACCACTGTAACTTGCTTCCGTCATAGTCATCTTCTGGTGTGTTACTAATAACATCATAGGCGAGTAAGGGATTCTCATTACCAGCTATATATTTATGAAATCTACTGATGTTGTCTCTACGATTTTCAGGAACATATGGCAATTCAATAGGAGTTTTGTTAGTTTCTGCCATTTTCACTAAGCAGCCAATTAAAGTTAGAATTACGATAAAAATAAAAAGAATAATGGCCGCTTAGTAAACTCTCCCATTAGCACAGACCAGTTAATAATGAAAATTAATGTAGGGAGAGTAGCAGATCAGTCTATTAGCGATACACACTATCAAACCTTGGAAAAAGGCGCCAAATAGATGGATTCAAAGTTTCGGCAGTTTTTTACTTCACCGCAAAGTTATTCAAGTTGATTCTTCTTTTAATAAACCAAGGCTCGTATGTATCACATTATGTATCCAAGCAATGCAGTAGAAAAACCAGCAGTAATACAATCCACACGTACAATATACGAAATGAAACTGTTATTTATTAAGAAAAATAATCTGGCAAGCGCTTTCACCCATAGGCTTCATCAGGCCAATAGAGTAACAATTTCTAAGTGCTACCTTTATAGTTTTAGACCGTGACATCACTTCCTTAAAATCAATCAATAAAACACATTTTTTTAAAAACCTAAATTATAAATAAAATTATATCAAAGTTGAAATGCTTGATGATTAATCATGAACATATTATGAATATATGGTTTTACAAACTAAAACATAGCATACACCACCGCTATGTTTTAAACAGCAAATACATCAGAAATATAAACAGGTTAAAACCTTCATGCGCATTATAATAATGCAAATATATTAACCTCACTTCTTTATCTAACAGATGCTCTACTTTAAATCAACTAGTGTATTATTATATTATATTATATTAAATATATTGTTTTATTAGATATATATTATGAATAATTCATTATAAAATACAATATTTTAAGTGACTAATAATGAGCACCTCATTCGCCATTTATATCTCAAATACCATTGCTAATAAAAAATGGAACATATAAAACAATAGCGATACAAACATGTTATGAAATTAAGAACAATAATATATGCACAAGGCAAACCTGTATGCAGTACCAAAAAATTTACTACTCTACGCACCATTAAATGTGCAGCTATTTTTACCTATATGAAATTGTAATAATAATGTTATAATATAGTATTTAAGACAGTTAGCTCTAAGTAGAGGTATGTACAGCACTACTATGCAAAGTACAAAATAACCCATATTGCAAGCTAACTGGCATAGCTAGCTGGCTCAAAAATAAAACAATCAAATGTGCAATTATAATCATATTAATGTACTAAACACAATTTACTCTATCATGTCCTATAGAAGTCTTCTATGTATATAAATCAAAAAGGCTTTAGATATATAAAGATAAAAGCAAAAATAATATATAAAAATACATATATATTGCATGTGCATTACTATGCATATATACATATGTATATATGTGAATCAAGATGTTATGACTACTATGTGGCATTAATCAAATGTATAAAGAATAGGGACAACAGACATATAAAAAATATATATGTGAAATGTAACCCATGTGTGTACTATGCATATACATTGAGATAAAAATATAGAAACAACAGGCATGTGAGATATATATATGTAATATTACACATGTATATACTATGAACATAAATTATGAAACAAACACACATTTTATATAAGTACTAGATCTTAAGTCTTCTATCTTTCAGCATAGGTCGAATAGGTATCCTATCGTTGAGACCTGGATCTCTATCCGCCCTTAATCTTATAATCCATTTTGTTTCATTTTGTTCAGTCTGATTACATATGGGCCCTCTTCTAATTGTAGGATGATTAACATGCATTACCATAAATTTAAATGTGTGTTCAATAGATGTACTCATAACATGTTTCGATACTGCATTTTTGTCTGATTTGATCCTAATATTATATAGATGTTCTCTAATTCTTTCTTTAAGTTGTCTGTCTGTCTTGCCCACATAAAATGCTGGGCAAGACTGGCAAGTGGCAAGATATACAACATGTGAAGTATTGCAATCTGCATTAGGATAAAACCTGAAAATTTGTTGTGTTAATGGATGTATAAAGCAAGCTGTTGGATCTATCATTTGACAAAAATTGCATTTTGTACATGGTCGTGCTGCCCCATTTTTCGTGCTGGTATGCAATTGAATATCAGTTCTATTGGGATTACAAAGCATTCTGTATAAATTAAATTTATTTTTATAAATAAACTTAGGTGCTTTGCCCACTACCTCTTGGATAGTGGGATCCACTTGTAATATATCCCAATATTTCATATATGCATCTCTAATGCCTTTAACATCTTGAGTATAGTGAATGGAATTATTCAGACCTCGATGATTAAGTCTATTATTACTAGATGTAATGGTATTAAATTTACTTTGGTCAGCAAAATATAGGAGGGCTCTATCTTGCCTAAGGGTGGTCATCTTTCCATTCACTATACTCAAGATGTTAAAGGCACACACATTTAAATTTTTGTAATGCATGTTAATCATCCTACAATTAGAAGAGGGCCCATACGTAATCAGACTGAACAAAATGAAACAAAATGGATTATAAGATTAAGGGCGGACAGAGATCCAGGTCTCAGCGATAGGATACCTATTCGACCTATGCTGAAAGATAGAAGACTTAAGATCTAGTACTTATATAAAATGTGTGTTTGTTTCATAATTTATGTGCACAGTATATACATGTGTAATATTACATATATATATCTCACGTTCTGTTGTTTCTATATTTTTATCTCAATGTATATGCGTAGTACACACATGGGTTACATTTCACATATATATTTTTTATACGTCTGTCGTCCCTGTTCTTTATACATTAGATTAATGCCACATAGTAGTCATAACATCTTGATTCACATATATATATGCATATATGCATAGTAATGCACATGTAATATTTACGTATTTTTATATATTATTTTTGCTTTTATCTTTATATATCTAAAGCCTTTTTGATTTATATACATAGAAGACTTCTATATGACATGATAGAGTAAATTGTGTTTAGTACATTAATATGGTTATAATTGCACATTTGGTTGTTTTATTTTTGAGCCAGCTAGCTATGCCAGTTAGCTTGCATTATGGGTTATTTTGTACTTTGCATAGTAGTGCTGTACATACCTCTACTTAGAGCTAACTGCCTTAAATACTATATTATAACATTATTATTACAATTTCATATAGGTAAAAATAGCTGCACATTTAATGGTGCGTAGAGTAGTAAATGTTTTGGTACTGCATACAGGTTTGCCTTGTGCATATATTATTGTTCTTAATTTCATAACATGTTTGTATCGCTACTGTTTTATATGTTCCGTTTGTTATTAGCAACGGTATTTGAGATATAAATGGCGAATGAGGTGCTCATTATTAGTCACTTAAAATATTGTATTTTATAATGAAATATTCATAATATGTATCTAATAAAAACAATATATTTAATATAATATAATAATACACTAGTTGATTTAAAGTAGAGCATCTGTTAGATAAAGAAGAGAGGTTAATATATTCGCATTATTATAATGCGCATGAAGGTTTTAACCTGTTTATATTTCTGATGCATTTGCTGTTTAAAACATAGCGGTGGTGTATGCTATGTTTTAGTTTGTAAAACCATATATTCATAATATGTTCATGATTAATCATCAAGCATTTCAACTTTGATATAATTTTATTTATATTTTAGGTTTTTAAAAAATGTGTTTTATTGATTGATTTTAAGGAAGTGATGTCACAGTCTAAAACTATAAAGGTAGCACTTAGAAATTGTTACTCTATTGGCCTGATGAAGCCTACGGGTGAAAGCGCTTGCCAGATTGTTTTTCTTAATAAATAACAGTTTCATTTCGTATATTGAACGTGTGGATTGTATTACTGCTGGTTTTTCTACTGCATTGCTTGGATACATGATGTGATACATACGAGCCTTGGTTTATTAAAAGAAGAATCAACTTGAATAACTTTGCGGTGAAGTGAAAAACTGCCGAAACTTTGAATTAATCTATTTGGCGCCTTTTTCCAAGGTTTGATAGTGTGTATCGCTAATAGACTGATCTGCTACTCTCCCTACATTAATTTTCATTATTACTGGTCTGTGCTAACGGGAGAGTTTACTAAGCAGCCATTATTCTTTTTATTCTTTTTATTTTTATCTTAATTTTATATTTGTTTAACTTCTAACATACAAATCTTCTTTTTCTACAGTTCCTGTTGTTTTCTTATGTTTTGTGTCATAAAGTTTTCCATATCAGGAAGCCTTTGCTTGTACATCTCTTAAAAAATCTTTGGAGCTGCTTTTTTATTGATTAGTTTAACATTTATCTTTGCATAAATATTGCACCATGTCAGATCACTTTTTCTTTACTATGTCCATGTTTCCTTTTAATACCTTTTAAAAATATCTGGGTTTTGTTCTTTATATTTTTGCACTTCTTCTATTGCTTCTTTTTCCAGGTGGACCAATGTTTCTTCATCTATGTAATATTTTTTCATGGATCTGTTATATTAATGAATAAAAATGTTTATTTGTAGCTTTTGACAGTTTTTGTGTACAAGTGTTTTTCTTTCCAGTAATTTTGGTCTTAGTCTTTCTACATATCCTGGACTTCTTGTGCAATAAAAACAACAAATATTTTTTTCCTTTTCCTGAACAGTCCACTTTATCATCCCTATGTCTCTTTTTTGGCTTGTCAGTTTTTGTGTTTTTGTGGACTAGTTCCTTTTGTCACAGGGGGTCATCCTACTATTGAGCCTGGCCTAACACTATGGAAGGAATGTTTCCAGGTCCTGAGGATTTTAAACTGCCTTTTTTCCACTCCTGGATTCAGTGTGTACATCAGTAGTGGGCACTTTATTATCCTAGGATCTCTGCACTCAGTCTTCTTTTTTAAGTTTTGACCTACCTTACTCCATGGTATATGCTATTTAAAATGCAGTCCATATGTCATTGTCATCTTTTTAAGATTTTGTAAACACAGGGTCCACCATATGAAAGTACTCACCAAGACCTGAGGATGAATTCAATACCAGAAATACAGTGATATTACTCTCCTTGTCTTGCTGATTTCATCGCTATCTATTCAGACCCCAACATCTGTTTATTTTGACCCTTTCATATCTCTATTCAAACCACTTCTTCTCTCCATTTGGTCCCCTTCATTTCTCCATTTGGACTAGAGTGGGTTAGAATGGGTGCTGTCATGGAAAGCAAAGAACATGAAACAAATGGAGACCCCTATCATGGTCTCAGAATGGGTCCTCTTATGGAAAGTGAATAAATGAAACAAATGACTGTGTTATAACCCATGCAGGCTATAGCACATATGTTGTTTTACCTGACCACTCCAGTGTGCAAGCACCTTGCTTTTACTAATAAAAATTTTGCAGTCAATAGCTCAGTAAGCTCAATGTTTCCTTTTCACACATAATTCCACCTTGCAAAAATCATTTCAGACAGATAAACCATACCACACTGAAAAATACATATTTTGTATTTTGTGCAAAAAAACCCTCATAGATCATTATTTGGAAGATTGCCTGCATATTATGGTTTGAAATGGTGATAGTGAAATCTTCAATTGCTCTAAAATTGTAAGGAAACCAGACAAACAACTGAAAGTCCTAGATCCAGAGGTACGAGTTGCATCTCAGTGCAACAAGTGGTTTCAGTGGCAAGCCGAGTCATAACTAGAGTGGGGTGAAGGGGGTAGTTGCCTCTGGTGTGGACTGTTATAGAGCTTCATCAGCAGGTACCAATGAGGCACAAGTGCAGTACCAGCATTCAATTATGAAGCTGTTAGGGTACTAAGGCTTCGTAAATGAATGATAATATTGCATTTGTTATTGCAGTTAGAAGCCAAGTGTGTACTAGTAACATAGTCCTACTGTTACAGAAGATTTTTTGTCCATTACTTCAGGATGACCTTTATTTGTGTTCAAGTTTTGGAATGCCTTCTTTTGGTCATTCTCAAGTTCAGACAAACATTTTCCCCCTCAAGTTTGGGATGGAGGGGGTACTAGTCCTAGGAACTGTGTAGGGTTCTTGATGACCCAGCTATGGTTCTGGTGGCAAGCCAGAGAAAGTTAGGTACATTATGCTTGTGCATATTGCAGGTTAGGAATCCATCAAGGTATATAATACTTTAGTTCTAACTGATGAGGAGAAAAGCAGTTTTGCAGAACTGGAAACTAAATTCCATACATATTGTAAGCCAAAAAAGAGCCAACCCTATATCATACACTTATTTTTTACTAGAACAAAGAGGCACAAAAGACTATAAATGCATGTCTGGCTGATTTGAGACACTGTGTCTCTGACTGCAGATTTGGAGAACTTGAGATTCCTTAATTAGAGATAAAATGATGTGCAAAAAAAGTCTAAAGGCATAAGATGTGGGCTTTTGATAGGAATACACCTAACACTTGGAATACACAGAGATGCATGTTGTGTGAGTAAAATATGAAAATGTGTAGTTAAAATGGACTAATAATGTCATAGATGTATAAAACTAGTACAGAAACTTAGTACAAGAAGTATGACAAGCCTAAAACCTATGTCAATAAATTAATAAAAATGAACTACATATTGCAGCAAAACACAATGTGGTTGGTACCTAGGAACAGATAACCTGCAATTACAGTACCCACTGCATTATTTTTGTCAGTAAGCATGTAAAAGATTCAATGTAAAAAAATTGCAAGATGAGTGATGAAACTGGACATTATGTGAGAAACTGTTTTAACAGAAAAGCCACAAAAAAATACAATATTCCAGAGGAAGACACTGATTAAAAAAAATATTTTTTGTGAGCACTGTGGAAATGGTATCTCTGAATTCTGTACTTAGAAAAGTCAGAAATAAGGGTTCTGAAGTAACAAGTGCGATAAAAAGTCTGAAAATATGCCTCTGACAATATACCTCTGAAAGAAGTCTGGTATAAGAAACTGGTGTATTCAAGAAAGAACAGATGGCAAATTTGATGCACTTAACTTGATACTGGAGCAGAGTATAATATAATGTCATGTTCAGGAATGTTGTTCAGAACTGCAGTGAGTTTGCAAGTGTATGTTTATTTTGCTCACAGAAAAAACTGAAACTTGTTGGTCAAATCTACTTGAACTGTTTATATAAAAATAAGTTATACAGACATTTCTTTCCGGTAGTTGCTTTGCAGTTTTAGTTAGAGCAAGCACATCTACTTGACAAAGATGCATGGTGTCTGTATTAATGGTTAACAGCTTCAAGCTATGCAAATGGAAAAGCATTCATAGAGTGCAAATAATGCACTGAAACAAAAATAAAATCTGTCATACTCTTCAAATGTATTGATTAGCTTTGATGCCTGAAAACAAAAAAATGCATTAAGTGTTCACCAGGAGTTATTTCAGCCACCCATCTACTTTGCAAAGTATCTATAACTCTGAAGAAACAGAACACGTGCTTAAATGTGTGGTATAATTGTTAAACAGACTGAATTTAAAGAATGCATTAGCAGTGTTGCAACTTTCATGAAGCAAGACAAATGTACAATCTGACTAGGCCCTCAAGACCATAACAAATGGATTCTTAGGGAATATTATACACTACAGATACAACAAGATGTTCCTACTACTATCCCTAATTCAACGTTCTTTCTACAGATAGCATAATGAGTGTCTGCTACCATGCCTAATGCAAATTTAATTTAATTTAATCACTAGATGGATTTGGGCAAATTAAACCAGATTAAACAATTTCTAAGCAGTGTAGCTTTAACAGACTAGTAGACAGATAGAGATTTTCAAAACTAACATTTGGCATTTCTTCAGTTCTAGAGGTCTTCCAGAGATCTGTAGCTAAAATGATTGAAGTTTTTAAAATGAACAGAACATGGGTCATGCTGTTTTAGTTTACGGCTCAACAAAGCAACAACAACATGTCAATCATGGTATTTTGAATCAATTTTCAGATGGATTAAACTAGTTTGTGGTCACAAGGATTGAAACTCAGTGAAACAAAGTGTCAGAATTGTGCATCTCTTGAGTACATGGGTTATATTTGCACTACAACCAAAAGCAGACAATATATGCTTTACTGTAAATATACAAATTCCAGCAGACAATCCTTCATTAATGTGTTTCTTGGGGAGTGGTTCACTATTTTAAGTTCATACCTCGATTATCAAATACAAGTGTACCATTACAAAATTTACAGAAGCATGACATGGTCTGGAGATGCACAAGGTAACAAATTAAAATGCTGATTTAGTGCTGGTAACTATTGCACTAATATTTAAATATTTTGCTGCAGCATTACTTAAGACACTTCTAGATGATGCAGATCAGAAAGGCCTAAAAGAAGTCCTACTGCAAGACAACAGATCAGTTACTTATGTATCAATAGCACTGACAAACACACCAGCCTGAGAAAGAAATACTAACTATATTTATTGGATGTCAAAGCATTTAATGATTATGTCTATAAGAGACACATTAAATTTGCATTGTTAGACTACAAAAATGTGTCTTTGTACCATGTAGATGTATCACTTTTGTGGTAAATGCTCCCAGGCTGAGTCTGAAAATGGTCCACTGAGATTGGTGCTTTATGTTGGAAAACAAATAAAGAAATAAAATAAAATGATGGAAAAACTGAAATTCAATCTACTAACACCTTTTAGTCCATCAGTACCAGGACACATAATGCAAGTTTCAGAAGTGATTAGAAAAAGGGAAATGAAACAGAACCATACACTGACAAAAGTGTTAAAACTGTGTCTTATCCACAAGCAGAAGAAAGAGTTGGGTTGACAATAAGTGAAAATCTGGGGCAAAAATCTCACATATGAACCAATATTTTAGGTCATTACCACAGTGTAAGATCTTACATTGCTCAGATAGAGAGCACACAGTTGTATTATGTATTCGTAGTTATGTGCAGCTGTATTTTATTGTATAGTGCACAGGTGTATTATGCATTTACACATTTTCTACATGGGGTCGGAGTGTCATGTCAGTTGTTGCCATCTCTCTCTATTCAATGTCACTCTCCTACCTTCTTAGACACTCATGCCTGAAAGTTGCAGGTCTCTCACACAATCCATTCACATTTTTGCTGGAAGCACTTGTTTCCTCTTGCCTTCTTTCTAGCTGTCCTAAATCATCTTCAACAGATTGTTTTCTGTGTTTCTGCACATGTACTCAAACTTCAGTAATATGTTATCTTTGAACTTTTCTGCAATTGGAGTTACTTTGGCTTCTGCTCGGATGACGTTTTTTCTTTGTCTGTCCCACAAGGTGCATCCTACCACCTGTCACAGGCATTACATCTCCACCACCTCTAGCTTCCACATCTGCTGTAAGTTTACTGCCCATGTTTCTGTACCATACAGTAGTATTGGTCACACCACTGCTTTGCACACCATACTCTTCAGCTTCTTTGGCATTTTTCTGTCATAAACTACCCCTGACAATCTGTACCAGTTGGCTGCAGTGCCTCTGATTCTAGCTCCTCATTCAGATTTTCCTTCTCCTCAACCACCCCCTCATAGAGCTTGAAGCTGTTAACCTGTTCCACTATTTTCCCTTCTATCTCAATTCTCAGTTTTTCTAATTTCTCACATTTGCTGTCATTACAATGGCTTTATCTCTACTCAGTTTTCATCCCATGTGCCTTCAGTATTACATTACATTCCCCCTATCCTTTGCTGATGTTCTTGCTCAGAGTCTGCCTATAATTCCACATCATCTGCATATAGGTACTTTGGTGATCTGTCCCCTTCAACCTGTCTGATAAATGTAGTTCATCACCGGTATGAACAGTAGTGGGCTCAGAGCTGAACTTTGACACCCCCCACCCCCACTGGGAACCCCTCTATGAGACTGAACACTGTTTGTACTTGAGTCATTGGGTCCTTGTACAGAGCTTGCACTAATTCTATCAATGTTTCTGGGACACTCAACCACCTCAGGACTGTCCAAATCAACTTTTTTGGGACATTGTCATATGCTTTCTCCAAGTCTAGGAATGTCCAGTTAGACTATTTCCTCATCTGTAGCTTCTTCTTAACTGTCTCACTGTAAACATCGAGTTAGTTGTGCTACATCCTGATTTGAATCTGAACTACTCATCTCCCATATTACTTTCTACTACTCTGCATATTCATTTGTCAATCACCCTCTCCAGAACATTCATGCAGTGTGATAGGAGTTTGATACCTCTGTACTGCCCACAGTTGTGAATGTTCTCTTTGCTCTTGAACATTAGCACTAGTATGCTTATTCTCCAGTCATCTAGGATATGCCTTTATCTCCATACTGCTATGAGTACTCTCATAAGCCATTTCTCCTGTATCTCGCCCAACGTCGTTATCATGTCTGCTGTGATCTAATGTGAGCCTCCTGTTTTTCCTGACTTTGTTTTCCTTAGTGCTGTTCTTACTTCTTCTATGGTGGGCTCCTTCTCTTCTTTCATTGTAGACTGTGTCTGAGGCAGTACAGCTTTTGTGGGCTTTTCTTCATTCAGCAGCTTCTGGAAGTACTGCTTCCATATGCCTTTGATGTCCTGTGGCATGGACAGCAGGTGTTGCTTGCATCCCTTATGAAGAGTGTCCTTTGTTCTTTGCTATTGCAATTCCACTCTTAGTATCTCTGTTAGCCAACTAGTATTTCTTCTTAGCCTGATCCATCTTTTCTATCTCCCACCTTTTCCTGTACTCCTTCTTTCTTTTGATGACTTCCTGGACTTCTGCATTCCACCACCAGCTTTCCTTATGTACCTTATTTTCATACCTGGCTCAGCCACATATCTATTCTGTAGTCCTCACATATGTTGTTTTGAGGCACTGCCATTCTTCTTCTTCATCTCCACCTATTTTCTCTTCTCTTGCTTCTCTTGAGGTGCAAGTCATGTGCATAAAGACTGCAGAATACCTCAGATAAAATAGATAGATCTGAAAGATGCAACCTTTTAGCATCATGACACAGTTTCAGAATTTCACCAGTCCAATTGTTGTATGATACTTGCCATGTCCTATCAAGATTACATTGATGCCTAATTCTTCCAATTTATTGATCAGTGTAGGACCTTATCAAAGGCTGAGGTTAAGTCTGTATAAATTACACAACAGCACAATTTTTCATTTATAGCTATTATTATAGAACACCATGTTACAGACTTATAAATCAATGTTCATGATATGCATGCTTATATATGGTTTTCAGGACCACCATTTCCGATTATGACAAAAATGTATCCAAAATAACCTTCTCCATTATTTTCAACTACAAGAAAGTAAACTTTTTGGCATGTATAACTCTGGGTTTGTCCTATTCCTCTTTCCTTTAAAGATGGATTTAGCAAGTACATGTTCCCAGTCTTGAGGAATTTCCCCATACTTAATGACCTGGCAAATAACAAATATAATAGTAATTCATGCTGAATTGTTCTCAGGTCACTATTGCTAATTTTGTCTCTTCCCAGTGCTTTGTTTTGGTCCAGTTTGTGTAGGTCTTTTTCAGTATAATCTAATTTTGCAAATAAATCTATAATCTTGTGTGTTTGAGAATGAAGCATAGAATCTGCATGCTGTTTATTGATGTGTATTTCTAGTCCTACCACATCTAATGTATTTATAAAATGATTTCCTGCTATGTTCAATATCTTTCTTTACATTTTCTTTGCTTCTTGATCTTGTCTCACAGTATGTTTAATTTTCTGTCCAGCTTGTTTATTTCAGTTTTCAAAGTTATAGTTTGACTTCCTTTCCATTTCTAATATTTTTTATCTCTCATCTGAATTAAGCATTTTGTTTTTATGGAAATATATCCTTCTGACCTTGAATGCTTAGAACCTGTTTTTAAATATGCTTTTGATTTTTTGCAATTAAAAATTTCCCTTTCAAAATTTGCCATATTCCATCTGCAGTTTTTTTCTTTTGAACACATCACTCCACTTAGTTTTACATAGCAAATGTTTTGCTTCCATATAGGCCGTTATTAAATATTTTATGCATTAGTGTAGATTTCCACTTGGCAGAATTATCTATCCATAATTTAACCTTTGTAACCTTAAGATCACTGCACTTTGGTAACATACTAACTTGAAAACAGAATCAATATAGGTGATATTAGGAAGGGTAATTATTACCTGGGCTTTTGCACTGTAAAACAACATTAAGAGGAGAGGTAACAGTTGAAAATACAATGGGTAGTACAGCTAATTTATATGAAGTAATGACTTCATTATAGGAGTTATTGCCAGTGCCACAAGGTAAACTGCAACATATATTCGTGGAAGTGTAAGTTGTCAATTCTTACATAAAAATGTATAAGAAAAAATATTGATTATAATTTATTTTCTAAAAGATGTATAAACAAAATATAATGAAATTTCAAATAAAATTATAAATATACATTTGTCATTTTTATGAGAAAATTTATATTTTATACACATTTGCATACACACAAACATATATATATATATATATATATATATATATATATATATAAATATTTATATATATACCGATCTACTTCAGTAGATCGAGTTTTCTAAATGCCAAAGACAGTAATCATGAGACTATATGACCGGAACTGGCAAATCACTGAAATGCTGAAGATAAAATATCAGAATATCGAATATGCAGTGAATTAGTGCAGCATATGAGTGCTTATACCTTTAAGTAGATGTACGAAGTGTGTGTTAAAAAAAACAAAACTATATATATATATATATATATATATATATATATATATATATATATATATACATGTATATATACAGATCTACTTTAGTAGTTTGAGTTTTCTAAATGCCAAAGACTGTAATCACGAGACTTTATGACCGGAACTGGCAAAATCACTGAAATGCTGAAGATCAGATGTACGAAGTGTCTGTTAAAAAAAAAAAAAAAACAATAAGTTTGACAACATGGCTGATGTAACGTACGTCAGTCCCATATACGATTGGCATAATGGTTAAGGTGTCTGCCTTACAAACACAAGGTGCAGGGTTTGATTCTGACATGTGGTAATTGGCTAGGCTTAAAATGGCCCAAAAGGGCACTTAGCGTAGTACTAATCTGTGAACCTGTCCAGGCAAAATAGGAGAAGGGTATAGAAATAGTAAATGTCAAAAAGAGAGGAGTGCATTTTTTTTTACATTTGTGAATATGTTGTATGGAGAGAGCGGTACAATGGGGATTGGGAAATTTACCTTTCCTCTACTGTAGTACAACATTGGAGTTAGTATATTTAAGTTGCCGGGGGTGTGGGGAGTGCAAGGGGGCTTGCGGTTTCAGTGTTGTGGAGTTTAAGTAATTCAGGGTCGGTGTTATGCTTTCTCAGCATTTTGTCTGTTCGATGTTACGGTCTAATGATTATGGTCTTCGGCATTTAGAAAACTCGATCTGCTGAAGTAGATCCATATATACACATACATTTGTAGACACATATACATATATGGGTGCTGATTGTTTGGTCATCAAATGCTTTTGGTCAACAGCCGGAAGTGCAATGATTTTCAGTTGAACTTTCAGCGTATCAAACAGATGTTTTGTTGGGTCTGTGCATTGAAACAGGTAAGTGGAATATGTAGTAGGTGTGTGTGTTTGTGAATGCATGTGAGTTAGGGTTAGAGTAAGTGTAAGGTAAGGGGATAGATTACGTGTGCTTAGGGTTAAGGTTTGGGATACATTAGAGGATAGAATTTAGTGTGTGTGCGTGTGTGTGTGTGTGTGTGTGTGTGTGTGTGTGTGTGTGTGTGTGTGTGTGGTGAATGTCCAAGCTGTCTTGTGTAATGGCAGTGTCATGGGGAGTTTTTTTTTAATTCAAATGCAGGTTAGGGATAGGGGCAGGGTTATAGATAGCACACATTACTAAAGTGGAGCAGGGTGGTGATGTACCCTGCCCACTTTAGTAATGCATGCTAACCCTAACTCTACCCCTAACCTTACCTACATCTAAATTAAAAAAAAAACTTCCCATAACATTACCACTATTCAGATAAATTTGAGCTGAATGTTGTCGGCGTTTGGGTAGTGCATCGGAATAAGACATTTGTTTACTTTTTCAATGTACTGTGTGCTGATAAGTTGTATGAGCAATATAATAATTTGTTGACATATTTTGGTTGTAGTTTTATG
>NC_056736.1:453115564-453128064 GCF_019279795.1 Protopterus annectens
GACTTGAAACAAAATGCAAAGACAATGACAGCGTTAGCAAACATTGCATTAACTACGTTAACAAATATCACTTGTCATAAATACACTCATTTAAACAGAATTAAATGCTTGATTACATAAAGTGTGTTCATAGGTTCATAGGTAGGTACTAGGCTATTGGCCCAATGGCCTAAGTAAGCCTAGCCAACAAGGTTCCCTGCTTTATGCCACCCAAGAAAATTATTTTCCTCTGCCCCTGTCGAGTAGAGCCACAGAAGTGATCCCCGGGGTGTATTTCCTATTTCCCACCCACTTATCAAGATTTTTGTTGAAGACTGCTAATGAGGAACTTTGCTTGACATAGATAGGTAGCTTGTTCCAGAGTATGGGAAGTCTCTGGGACAGGAATCTATCCCTCCAGCATGTCCTGTTTATTGTGGTGACAAGGTTTAGGTCCCTAGAGCATGTATCTCGGAGGGATTGGGATTTCTTTAGGTGTAGCATGTCCAGCAGCTCTGGGTTTGACATAGCTTTATATGTTAGGCAGAGATCACCTCGGAGTAGGCGATATGCTATGGAGTAAAGCTGGAGTTTTTTTGAGATGGTCAGTGTAGGGCATCTGTTTGAGGCCAGTAATCCTCTTTGTGAGCTACTTCTGCAGCCTTTCCAGCTGCTGCAGATGTTTTGTGAGGTACATTCCAAAAGGATCGTTGTATTCTATAATGAGTGTAATGAGTGTTGAGTAGAGGGGAACAATGACCTCTTTTTTCCTAGATGAGAACCCTTTTGTGATGAGGTGTACCATGTAGAAGGATTTCCTGACTACTGTGATGATGTGATTATCAAAGGAGAGGCTACTGTCCACCTGGGTCCCCAGGTCTTTTATCACACATTCAGGGTTAAGTAGACTGCCGCTTATGTGGTAGTTCATGAGTACAGAGTTTTTAACAAAGGGGATGACAATGCACTTTTTGGCATTGAGCTTGCGGCCATGGCTCTGACACCAGGCATCTGTCTCAGGCAGGCCCTTCTTTAGGATGTCCACATCATTTGGGGACTTAACTATGGCTCCTAGTTTGCAGTCATCTGCGAACTACTTTAGCCAAAGGCCTTCTGTGTTAGCCTGTACTTCAGAGAAGTAGATACCAAACAGGAGAGGTCCCAGGACTGAACCCTGTGGTACTCCACTTGTCACTGGTTTGAAGTCAGATTTGAAGTCTGCAACTTTTACAGTGTGGGTTCTGTCAGTGAGCCAATTGGCAACCCATCTTGTGATGTAGGGATTTATACCTAGTTTAGTGAGTTTAGCTATAATTCCAGAATGGGGGATGGTGTCGAAAGCCTTGGCCAAGTCAAGATAGGCTGTGTGAACCACCTTACCCTCGTCTACAGCTTTGGTTACTGCCTCAAAGAAGTCGATCAGATTCAGGAGGCATGATTTGCCTTTCACAAACCTGAACTGGGTGGGGTCCAGAGTTTGGAGGTTACCAATGTCTTTGTTTATGAGTTCCATGATGATACATTCCATGGCCTTACAGACCAGGCTCGTCAGGCTAATAGGGCGAAACTTCCCAGGATCAGTGGTGGCGCCCCCTTTGTGGAGTGGGATAACTGTTGCTGTGCACCATTCAGTGGGCACAAAGCTTGATGTGAGACTATGATTGAACATGGTGCTTAGGTGGGGAGCCAGTTCGTTGTAAAGTTCATGAAAAACGCAGCCTGGGATGTTGTCCGGACCCATGGATGCTGTGTTTCTGGTTTTAGAGAGTGCAGCTTTTACCTGCGTAGTTGTGATTACAGGGACTCTGCATTTTTCCTGTATAGATATGGGCCCTTTAGGGGGTGGGAGTGGGGTAAAGTTAGCACTGAATCTATCTGCCAGGACGTTGGCAATATCAGTTGGTTCTGTAATTTTTATGCCGTGTGTTAACATTTATAAAGGCTGGTGAGGTTTATAAGGACAGTTATCATTTACAAATAGTTATACACTTAGTTTCATAAAGATATACAAAACTATTACAAGGAATATAGAGGCTGACAAATACTGAAATACTGTATTAAATGATTAATTAACATAAGAAAAGCAAAAATATTATGTAACAGTTTATATAATACATAATCTTTAGGTAAAGTTTGGCGAGAGTTTCTGTTCCTCTGTGAAATTTAAATTACGTTTACCCTGCATCATTGAAACATTTACATCTGCATTTGTTTATTATGCAGTTTTTAAGCTGCTTTCAGAAGATGTATAGTTCACTGGTGGCCTTAAGTTGGGTGGTTAGGGTATTACATAATGTTGGAGCTAGCTTATGAAATGCTATTTTGCCTGTGGATGTTGTAAAACAGTGTCTCTGCAACTGAACACTGGAATGATTTCTCACATTTCTGAGAAACAGCAGTTGTTTTAGTGAAGGACGGTAGCTATCTTTAAACAATTTAAGTATTAGTGTGTTCAGTAAGAACTGTGCTCTGGGTTCAATAGGCAACAAACTGGCCCACTCAACTGTGACACAGGGACAGAGTGAATAAATCTTAGCATTTTGCTTTCAGCTATTCGCAGGAAGTTAGTACATTGCTCAGAATAAATGGGAAAGATAGGTAACGTATATTCTAGAGTGGGTATGAGTATATTTCTGGCAATTGCATTGCATACATCTCTGGTTAACAAGGACTGGATTCTTTTGGCTACTTTTATTTGGGCCATGACCTTGTTTATTTGTATGATCTTTTGGGTTTGTAAGGTAAGTTCCTTGTCTAAGTTTATACCTAGGTATCTTTGCTAAGTGGTGAAAGGTATTTTTATTAGCCCTATATCACCCTCAGTCCCCCCCAAGAAAAAAACCTTTACCATTTCACCTCCTAACTATCACAATAGAACAGAACCTCACTGGACTCTCCAGAGCTAAAAACACAGCATCAGTGGATCCTGATAATATCCCAGAATGCCTTCTTAATAGCTTAAAATATGGCATATCAGGTCCACTAGAATCAATATTCAACCTCAGCCTCCAGACAGACTTCATCACTAGGAAATGGAGGACTGCAATGGTCATCCCTCTACACAAAGGCAGACCATCAGCAGACTATGGGAATTATATACCCATAAGTTTGACTAGTCTTATATACAAGGCTATGGAAAGAATTATCATGGACCTGATAAAGGCATAGAAAATTTTCAAATACTGGACCCATCTCGGTTTGATTTTACTAAGAAGAGATCATACCTACTAAACTTTGTGGACTTCTTCGAGAAGGTCACTAGAGGCATGGACAAGGGCAAAATGGTTCATGCTGCCTACCTTGACCTGGCAAAGGTATTTGACACAATACCTCACTCAGGTATTATAGACAAACTCACAAATTTAGGCTTAAATCCCTATGTCACCAGATGGGTAGCTAAATGGTTCACAGATAGGACACATGAAGTTAATATGGGGGAATTCACCTCCACCAAGAGGATAATTACTAGTGTTGTTCCACAGGGCTTGGTACTGGGACCTCTTCTGTTTGCAATATACTTCTCAGAAGTCAAGGCAAATGTAGAGTACCTTTGGCTCACCAAATTTACTGATGACTGCAAGCTGGGTACAATCACTAAATCCCCCGAATATGTAGATATCCTCCAGGAGGGTCTGACACAGACAAATTGCTGGTGCCAGAACCATGGCCTAAAACTCAGTGCAAAAAAATGGATAATTATACCCTTTGGGAAGATAATCACCCCTGCAAATTACAGCTTATGAGTAGACCCAGTGGTAAGGGCTTGGGAACTCAGATTGACAGTAACCTGAACTTTGATCACCATGTGACCATGGTAGTGAGATACTCCTTCTATGTGCCACAACTTATAAGTAAGGGCATGACATTCAGATCTAAGGAGATCA
The DNA here is from genome assembly GCF_019279795.1 of Protopterus annectens. Lineage (NCBI taxonomy): Eukaryota > Metazoa > Chordata > Ceratodontiformes > Protopteridae > Protopterus > Protopterus annectens. The sequence goes on from NC_056736.1 coordinate 453,119,428, forward strand.
TAGTCCCTTTATACTCAGGCCTCATTAGACCAATAACTGAGTACAATACAACATTTGGCATGTACCTGACCATGCATTTGCAACAGCTGGAGTGGCCACAGAGGTTCTTCAATAAAAGATCATATGGTGTAAACAATATGTTCTATGTGTACTACCTCAAAGCCCTGTCCCTGTACTTGGTCTCCTACAGATTACCATTGAAGAGTGATATATGTGTAACCTAAAAGACATTCTCCAATCTGGCCCTGATAGTTCTGCTATACATTTGCAAAACAACCACCACTAGAATTACCAAATCTGAGGATTTAAACCTCATCTGTGACATAAACAAAACATGTTGGAGGGACAGGTATGTGCCTCAGAGATTACCCCTTCTCTGGAACAAACTCCCCATTCATGTGAAACAGAGCTCTTCCCTAAGCATTTTCAAACACAGTTTGGACCAATAGATGGGAAATCACAAATTCACTCCTGGCTTGTCAACTGTGGCTCTTATGAACAGGGGTAGTTTGTAGATGCCCTAGGATACAGGCATATACCAAAGCCGTTTTAGCAAGTGGGCATTGATAATTGGGAAAATTGGGGCATAAATGGCTATACTTAAAAAGGCTCTAGGGCCATTAGTCTAGTAACCTCCTATGAGCCTATAATGGTTGAGGAGGTTGTTATTGATTGCAGTCACTGAGGGAATCCCAAAAAACATAGAGAGTTTCTTGGGTGTTGACTACTAGCATATTATTTGTAAGCCTAGATCTGTAGCTGGCTCATCGAGTGCCTGGTACTAGTCCCTCAAAATTGCTCCCCCCCCCGCTCAGGTCTTTACGTTAAGAGCAATAAAAAGGTCCTTAGCTTCCTGTAGAAAGTCAAATGGCTTCAATAGCTTCCTACAGTACAGCAGCCAATCCATGCCCCCCCCACCCCATTCTTCAAGTGCAAAAATAAAAAAAACTTTGGCTTCCAAAAGTACATGCTCCTTTCAGACAGCAACAAAAAATGTACTATAATGCCTTTCTGTAGTGACATTTTGGTACAAAAAACAGTATGCAGGACTCAAGAGCTCTCAATCTCACCCCTAAACTTTTGCACCCATAGTAACTCACCCCTTCACCTAACCGTTGCTGCACTACTGTGTAAGCCAGTTTCAAATGTGTGAAAACTCTGTTTAAAGTTGCTTGATTAACATTATTGGAGATTTATATGCTGAAAGTATAGCTATACCATCTGCATATAGTGTTAGGTTTGTGGCAAGAAGATAATATGGAAGCAAAGTAATAAACAGTGAGAAAAGAAGGGGGCCAAGTAATGAGGCCTATGGAACTCATTTCATAAGGATCCAGTATTCAGAGAGGGAGTTGTTAGTGTTCTGCTGTGAAAAATGTTATTAAACCATTGTGGTACTTCAGCTGAAAATCCAACTTTGCTTAGATTTAGTAACAGTATGTTGAGATCTACCATCTCAAAGACCCTTTTGAGATTGAGAAATACTGCACCCTATAAGTAGCCTTTTCCCATGTTTGGCATATTTTTAGTTAAGGCAGAAAGGACAGATGTTGTACTGTAATTTGTCCTAAAACCATTGTTTATTGAAAATAATGTCATATGTTTTGATGTATTCTAATATTTGATTAGAGACCAACTTTTCTAATGTCTTAGCTAGTGAGTATGAGTTTTCTGATACTCATTTACAGTCTTGAGGTGCTAATTTTAGGATATGGCAGGACCAAACTATGCTTAAAACTTGGGTAAAGTATTGATGATGGGAGTTAGATTGAAAATGACTGGTTGGCTGTGATAATGTTGGGTGCAATATATGAAAACTTGGATTGTAGTAATATATGTGTCTAATATTTATTTATTTATTTGCAATTTGTTAACCTGGAAAGTCCACTGGGCCTTACAGAGCCCATTTTCAGTGGAGGCCTGGGGAGAAAAGCTCCACAATACAGTCAACAAAAAAAATCAGACAAATCTGATTACAACTGTGAAACATAGTTATACAGTCAACAACAAAATCGGGCAAATCTGATTACAACTGTGAAACAAGGTAGCAACACAGTAGCAACATAGTAGTCAGACAAATTACAGAGGCAGAGTTCCATAATACAATACCACTAATAGACACAATAAGATAATAAGATGTCATAATAAATGTAATAACCTTTCAGCTGCATGTTTAATGATGATTTTAAAGTAGAAGGGGGTAATACAATAGGGAGTAGAGTAGAGTCATAGGGGTGGGGTTATTCAAAGAGTCATGTAGGTTGTAGGTGGGTGTAGGGGAGGTGATATTTCTCATTTTGTTGAGGTTTGGAATCAGGCTGTGTTGCTTATGTCTGACTTTGTAAGTTTAACGGTGTTTGATATGCAATTAGGTAGACCTTTTTGGCCAGATTAATGTTGTTCCTTGTTTATTTTTTAAGATTGTGGAAATGCATAAGTTTATTTTTGTTTAGTGTGTCCCTTTTCCAGTCTGCACAAGCTTTATTACGTTCTTTAATCTGCCTTTTTAGACCAACAGTTATCCAAGGGCTATATTTTGCTTAGGTGCTTATCTTTTTAAAGGGGTATAGCCTATCCTGTATGGGGTAAACAAATTGTAAAAAGATAAAAGAAAAACAATATCTGGAAGTGTGACAATGTGAGGTATTGCCAGCTATGCCAGGAAAAGTAGGGCAGTGGATGTGTAACATATGCCAGCACAGCTAGCTGGCATTTAGTAAAGAATTATATATTAGAATATCAACCTGATTTGTACAGATGCTTCTGTTGAAAATGTATTTTAAAGTTGCTAGTGTTAAAATGTATCAACAGTGGGTCCTGCTGGACAGAAAAGAAAATACCTGCATGTAGTAAGTGATTAAATGTATGCATTGTAACTGTTGAAATGAATATATTATAACAGAGGATACTGGAAGAGAAGAGGTTAATCACAGTCCTTTGAAAAATGTTCTGAAATTAAATTACCTAGCTTAGGCCATAAAGATTGTATCTTACAATTCTCAATGCAGTCAGAGACAAAAAGTCTGTACTAGGAAGCTTCCTGTATTGTCTTTGCAATAACTGCTACTCTGGAAGGTAGACGTTTGAAATTGTTTTATGACTTCCAGAAGCTGCAACAGATCTGAGCAAAACTCTGTGTGTGTATTATTGTCACACATGTGCTAAATCCTGGCAGTTTCTAGCAGTGGAGGTAGCATGGGAACCAGAAGTCAGATGGCCGGATGTATGTGATGTAATTCTGTAATCTAGGACAAAAATGATGTTTAATGCCAGATGAGACTGGTCTCACTGCAATCTGTTTTTGGAACCTGACAAAGAAGGACCCCTTACCTACTTCATCTTGTCTTGCTCTAGTACGTAAACCAAGGAATAGTAATTCCTTATATCAGTCAGATGACTATAGTGAGATTAGTTAAGCACTGTTTTCTGTATCTGTGTGAATCTATTCATCTGTATTATTTTAATGTTTCCTATTGTCGAAATGCTTGTGTTTATTGTAAATAGATATTTAGTGTTTTCATGTTCTTTTATTATTTATTATTAAATATATTTAAACTTTTCATTGTGGCTGGTCCTTTGGAGAATATTTTAACATTTGAGAGTACTTATATCTATTTGGTGACACTGTGGCCACTCATGAAAGCCTTACTGCATTGGCAAAACACTATCATTTGTATTAATATTAATTTCCCTCAGTATAATTGGGTACCCTTGTAAGAGCCTTAGAGTAGCTGGCTTTGCTATGTCAGGTGGCAGTGTAACTATCTTATAGTCTGGGCAGAAGATGGCATAGCTAGTAAATCTGTGCCAGACTTTCCCAAGTGTGTGTGTGTGTGTGTGTGTGTGTGTGTGTGTGTGTGTGTGTGTGTGTGTGTGTGAAAATCAAATCTCAAAGAGTGTGTGTGTCAGCTGCTTACAGCAGGAACACAAAGTACTGGTTTCACAGAGAGAGAGGTGGAGGACTTGGCTTGAACACTCAGCTGAGGACTCAGCTCTATACCTGTGCCAGTGGGGAGTCTTACTGGGGATCTGGAGAGAGACGGAAAACCAGCCCCTGGACTGAGTGCGTTTCCTGTGTGCTCTAAAGGAAAACTGCGCTTGATGCACAGAGCTGCATCTGGAAATACTGGATGTATCCATTATTGTTCCAAGGTGAACGTCCCTCTCCAGTGGGCTCCTTGATTACTGGCCCAGAGAAGGGACATCACAGCAAGCATCAAAGGCCCTCAGATTCTTTGAATAGCCATGTTGTATTATGGATTCTGGAATATTACTTGCCTAGCTCCTCCTCTCAGACTAGTTTGCCAAGGGTACCACTGCTAGAAACATAAGGATCCAGACAATACAATCCTAAGGATCACAGTGATAAATAAATCCTTCCTCTACAGCCAGAGTTTTGGTTATGCAGATTTACATTATACATTCATCACCTTAAGATCACATTGGCTGCTCTATTGAATCTACTGACTAATATTCCTGTTTAATCTTACTTTTATTTTCAAATAGACTGCCCTGTCTGGGCTATATGATAATGGCCAAAAACATACCTCTCAACTGTCCAGATTTTCTTGAAATGTCAAGATTTTTGACTCATATTTTTCACCCGTTTCTCATAAACTTTGTAGTTTTCTAGCAAATCACTGAGGATTAAAGCTGCCAAATAATGACATTTGTTTGAGTTTCAGACTTCATATCCCTCAGTAAAATTAATGCTGATACAAATCCTGTCATTCTAGCAACTTTCTAAGTTTATAAGAACACTATGTAAACTCTGTCCCTATTTTGGGGCCTTCGTCTCCCTATTATCTTAGGCTTAGTCCAGATTTCTTGTGCTAAGAGGTTAAGAAGTATGGCCAAAAATTAAGTTCCTGCACCCACAAACTGCTGTTCTTCACCAGTTCATCAGTGTATTCCTCTTTGACCCACATTCCTGCCACCAAAAAAATGGATGATTTCCACCTCCACCCCCATTTTGTATATTCAGATTCTGAAGGGAGATGTAATAATGGTAAAGGAGGGTGCACACCGCTTCATAAAATTTATCATAACCCAATAAAATTTTTATCTGCAGTGTTAGTGACTGAAATAGCACCGGAATGTATGCATGCAGAAGTAGACATGACAATCAGAACCATACTGTCGTGTTCTTTTACTTAAGAAAGGAAGACGCGGGACAACTGTGTGCTGTTGCTACCAACTCCAAACTTTATTGACAAGCACAATACAATCAACATCCTTCCTGTCTCACAGTCCTTACGTCATGCACCTCCGAGCATTAGCTAAGGCAAAACAACTCAGTCCATTGAATACACCACATCTCCTTTATTACAAAACCCAGATCTATTCAATTTCGAACTTGGTGCATGGCCACAAACTGCTCACTTAGCCATGTTCAGATCACTATAACACAAATGACATTGCTATTTACAGACTGATCTCGCTTGTTAATAATTCTTCCTGATCTGGTCCTCACAACATCACTATGTACCGGGTTTCGGGAAAGGCCATTACAAGGGCAGGCAGGGCCCGGTCTTACTTAACTCACTCTCCTGGCCCACAGGGTTTGATTTACACTCAGGCTCTGGTAAGGGAATCAGATGCACACGGGTTCTCCCGCACAGTCCCTTGGGGCAAATGACCTCGGCGGTAATGCTTTTGATCTACAGTACCTGGGGTCTTCATATCTGTCACCCACACCTGGTCACGGGCAACACATCACCCACCTCTTCTCCTCCTCTTTCCCGCCTTCTCCAGTCAGGCAGCACAGGGTCCAACGATGAATCGGAAGAGAAGTCCACCCCGGCGTCCCATGAGAAGTTGGGCTATAGCCATTCTGCAGTGGATTGGCCTGAAAGGACTGAGGGCCATTATGGGACTGAGGGACCTCTGGGATACCGGTGATGTGATCGTTGGATTTGCTATGTTTCAACAATGCGATCTCAAGAACCTGGATAAGTAATCCTCAGGATGATTCCTCCTCTCCTCCCTGCCGCGTCCTGCATCCCAAAACCAAATGCATGTTCTCGTATCTGTTGGAGCCCTGGCCACCACTGAACAGTCTGACAGGCTCTGGCTTTGCACTTCACGATACCATGTAATTTCAACAACACCTCATTACATGAACATTCACAGCAGGATAGCGAGGCGTGAGATCTTTTAACAACAACCCATCTTTCACTGTTGTGTAGAGCGATCTGGCCAGTAGCTCTTCAGCAAGGGTTCCTGTTCACATAGATATCCGTCTCCATCATCAATGTTTCTTCCTCCGAGTGTTAGCCTGGTTTTAAGTGGAGAGATGACAAGGCATCTGCCACCCACAGTGATTTCGCATCTTTTAAGTTGAATGCCTTTTCCTGGTCCCCCCAGTACCAGCTATTCTTTTTCTGATTCACCATGCCCAGAGGAAACTCTGAGTCCTCCTACTGTTGCAGGTGCTTCCATCTCCATGGATGGACGGGTCCTCCTTGGGTCTGGGCTTGCCAGAAATCTGTGATGACATGCCCAAGAAGGGTCACTTTGCTCCTTGACAGGTCACATTTCCCACATTCAGCGTGATGCCTGCCTCTTCCAGTCTCTTGTCAGACAATGACCTCTGCCATCATGTTGAAATTGGTGGGTGCAGAGTTGAGACCAAAGAAGGTGAAACAAAAGCAAAACCCGCAGGGGTATGTGAATATTAGCGCCCAGCCGACTCCCTGACAAAGGAATTTGCCAAAATCCCATATTGGCATCCAGTTTACTAAACTTGAACATACCACACATACCATGTCTCTCCCACATCACACTAACAAGTACCTCCACAATGAATGGTTTGCCTCCTGCACAGCATTTACATTTACACAACTACAGCTGAAAAGAAAATGCAATTCAGGCAGTAATTATTCTTCTGCCCTTCCCACTCTAGATAGAACTCCACAAGGAAATATTTATTTTTCATATTTTAATGTTTGCTGTAGTAACACCTACAATTCACATTGCTTGTTTAGCGGCCAAGTTACTAGTCATGTGCAAAATTTAGAAGGAAAGCAACCGGATGTTTGTTTCTATTCAATAATTGAAGAAATCCTAACACTTTTTCTGTTCAAAAATTGAGTAAATTTCCCGTATTATAATGTATCAGTGACCAATGACCATACATGAAAATTGTACATTTGTAGAGCCACGTATATTAGCAGAAATTTCCACACTTGCTGATGGAACTTAGTTTTTGCAGGTTTTGCAGCCTCGACCCTGGTAAACATTTCAAGCTTATGCAATATCCGAGATTCCTGAATAACAGCCAGCTTACTCAGAAACGTTTATTTCGACACGAAGTGGTAACGATAAGGGAATATGCAACAACTTTTTATCTGTTGAATTTAACCAGGAAAAAAGAACCACAAACTGTAGACAAACGCTGTCGAAGCAATCACTTATAACTTGTTTAAAATCGATACTTTACCCAAGATGAACGCGTTCCCCTTAAGTGGCTTTCATCAGCTCTACCGTAGATAAGAAAGCTGATATAATCTGTCAATAAACGTCCTTTACTTACTTGCATTGTCATTTCAGCATATACATTTCTTTTTTAGTCCAAAATACTCTCAGTAGCATATTGCACAAAAACATTCCAGTACTGCATGGACTGTGAGTGAAAGTAAAGCAGGATAAATTTGGCACCAGTAATCTATACTATAACCCCGACCCCCCAGTTTGGTATGTGACATCCTGTTATCTTCTCCGATCAACACACTCCCTGAGGAGCAAAAAGGGGAACACAGCCAATAAATTTTGCAAAATGAAAATGTTGCTCAGTTTTGAGAGTTTTTCGTCTGTCAGCGTAGCTCCATGGGAACAACCTAAGATTCCCACCATCTCTCAGCCTTAGATAGGGTGCTATACCCAGTGGTGTCAGGCAAATGTCCCGGTGAGATATTCCAGTGAGGGAGAAGTCGTTTATGATTGGAAGCTTGTAGGCTGTTTGTAAACAAACGGGCTTCCTAAAGCACAAGTGTAATATTTTGCTATTAACTGAAAGTCTAGTTTCTCTTGTGCCTTGTTGGTCTGTGTCGGGGCTGAAAACGGTCCGCGTATCAGTCCTTTTATCGGAATGGGATGTCATCACTTTTATTACTAAAAATGAATCGTTTTCATTCCCGGAACCTGTCTCACCGGGGACATATTACAATTACCTTTTTCGGCAAGAATGATTCCAATACAATCAAAATCTCAGAGGAGAAATATATTGTTATTTCTTGACTGTATTTATAGTTGAGAAGTCTGTTGGAACTTAAAAGTTGACGTTCTGTCAAAATTAATTTTTCAGAAGTAAAAATGAAAGGTTTGTAGGTAGAAAAATTATACTATCCGGTAGTATTTCCACAAACCAGGTACATAACAGTTCATTTTACCTTTGAGTTTTGTCCTGTCAGTAAATGCTGGTAGCTATTACGCACTTAAATTTTAATAAGTTTCTCCACGACTTCTCATCGAACTAACACACACGTGTTAGACACAATCTGGGAAGTCCCTCTATACTCTACGGAACGGTCGCTATCAGGCCAGTGTTACTGATGTCTCAATATTTTATTTCTGGTTATACCTCCCCCATCCTGTATCACCCATCCCCCTTTCTTGTTTTAATTTAGTCAAGAGGAC